>NC_052357.1:6702692-6857113 GCF_009727055.1 Benincasa hispida
TGCATTGCCTTTAAACTTTTTCTTCATTGTATTCCATATTTCTTTAGAAGTGTTCTTCTTGAGAATGGTTTCTAAAACTGTACGATCAATGGCTTGAAAGAGATAATTCTTTACTTTCAAGTCTTTCAGCTTCATCTCATCATTTTTCTTTCGCTGGGCTTCTGCTTGCAACAATTCGCTAGCTGGTTCAACAATTCCTTGGATCGAAGGAAGTTTTCCATCAACATGCTCCAATGATCATAATGACCATCGAAACGTGGAATTGCCTGCTGTACAAAACTTCCTTCATTCTTATTTCCTTCCGTAGTCATTTTGCTGCAAAGTTTCAAAGACTGCTGCTTTGAAAAAATCAAAACCATCTTGGCTCTGATACCAAAATGTTGAGAACAAAAAAAATTGCACAACAATTTTTTTTTTATTGATAATGCTGCTAAGCTTAAATAGTAGCTAAACTACATCCACGAAAATAAAGGAGAAAAAATAGCAACCCACTCTTACTACAATTCAGCAAGGTGGAAGCAGAAAGCTAAAAATAGAAAACTGTTATAACAAAAAACCTTTCATTTCTCCTTCCGGCGATGTGAGTTGTAGGTGGTAGACGATAGTGTGGGGCGGATTGATGGCTCAACACGAGGTGACACGGAGGACTTGGGATAAATTGATGGCGTGGACGGTGTGGAGGTGAATCAATGTTGACAAGTTGAGCAGATTTGGTCGACGGCACGACAGGGCGAGCAAATTCGGTCGATGACGACGAGAAGAGAGATCTGTGGTGGCCATGGTTAAAGCAGAATAAGAGATGAAGATGGAAAGTTATGTATTATAAACCCCCATATGAAGATGGACTGTGTTTGTTTTCTATTTTTTATATATACTGTGATATATATGTACTTTTTTTTTAGCTTTTGTAGGAAATTTGATATATATTGTGGTATATGTATTTGTTTATTTGATATAAATGAGCGGGTTTTTTTTTTTTATTTAGACTTATTGTATTATGATATATATACTATGGTGTAAATGAAATTTATGAAGATTTATATTATGTAGTATATTTCATATATTGGTTTATATTGTGAGTTATGTCAAGCATTGAGTCAATCTCTAATTTATAAATTGTAGTATATTTCATATATTGGTTATAATATTTTCAAATACCTAACAAAATGTTCTAAGGTATATTTAAAATAACCATTAATCAGTAAAAAAAACCCCAATAAATTGATATGTACAAATAAATAACGGAATATATTACATATACAAGTGAACAAACAATGAAATATTTCACATAATAATAAAAATCAACATGAAAAACGAAATGAAAAATAAAATCATATTTAATGTCATTTTCTCTCTCCAAATGAAAATGGAAAAAATATATCATATGCATTTTATTTCTACGATTGAAAAAGGAAAAAAAATCATAATAAATGCATTTTCTCTCTCCATAATAAATGTATTATATGAAGATTTATGTCAAGCATTGAATTTATATATTGTGGTATATTTTATATATTGATTATAACATTTTCAAATTCTTAACAAAATGTTATGAGGTATATTTTAAATAACAATGAATCATAAAAAAAAACGTGAAACCAATAAAAATGGAAAAAAATCATTAAATGTATTTTCTTTCTCCAATTAAATTAAAGAAAGGAACAAATTTCAACAAATAAATGCATTTTCTCTCTCCATTTGAAAATATGAAGAAAAAAAATCATATCAAATGAATCTTCTCTTTCCATAATAAATCCAATTTCTCTTTTCATCGTTAAGAAAGTTTTGAAAATAGGGAAATATATATAAAAATCGGGAATAAAAATAATAAAAAAATGGTAAATTTGTCCAAAAATAATATTAAAAGTCTTTCTTGAAAAAATTCAAATGTATAGACATTTTTAAAATATAGGACCTAAAGATAGTTTTTTTATGTAAAAATCCATTTTTGAATTTGAAATGTTCAAATTCAATTTAGGGTTTAATAAATTATATACGATATAATTTATTGAAATTAAACATAATTGGAGAGATTAGAATATTTAAATATTGATTTAAATATTGAAATTTATGAATAGGATTCATGTATCAATTAGGTGTTTGATTAATTAAATATTTTATATTAAATTATTAATTAATTAATTAAACTAAATTAAATAATTTTCATATTTGAATTTCATTAAATTAATTCTGATTTTGCTGAAAATTAAAAATGAATTTGAAAAATGAAAAATAAAATTAAAAAATTGGGACAGTGTATTGTAATAAGAATCGATTGAAAATGAGAGTGTTGGAATATGTATGCAATTAATTGGGACAGTGGATTAATCCAACTTTTGTTAGACTAATCCACTAAATTAGACACCTAAGCTTTTGGCTTAATGCAATTTGAAGTGTCAAATTGCATCAAGGCTGAGTGCTTGCATGAATTAAACACATAAAAGGTTCAATTTCTCAGCTTGAGTAGGGGATACAAACTGAATTTTTCATGAATTCAAAAACTCTCTCTCTATCAAACCCTATTCTCCCTTTCACCCAAATTGACCTCAATTAGAGATTCCACCTCTCAATCCAAATTAGATAGTTGAAAAGATCATTGTGTGATCCATTATAACATATAGTTTAATATATAGTATATAATAAGTTAATTATTATAATATATATATATATATATAATTAAAATTTTGAATTGTGGGGGGAGTTATTGCGATTGCTTCTTCATTTTCTTTACAGAAGAATTCACGGTACATCGGTGAGATATTCCAAGAAGTTTTTTTTTCCTACAAGAAATCCTCTCTCAAATATTTTTCCCTCTTCCAATAATCAGAGAAGCCCACAACTCTCTTTGTTATTCTCAAACCCTAAGGAGAATATAGAAGACTCGTGGTGGTGGCCAACCTGGGTTGTTGCATTTTTTAAGATCGGGTTTCAAACGAAGTGTTCATGACCGGATCGAGGAGGATTATCGTGAAGAATTCCTTCTTCAAGGGTAAGTATAATTCTAAACCCTAAATTCCTCTTCTTTACTGTTTCATAAGCATGTTGTAAATCTCTGTGATATATGCATAATTGTTGTTCTCTGAGTTTTATTTTAAAAAGTGGGACTGATCCCACTTTCGCATCGGACTATGATTAATTGTTCATTAAAGGGATCGGTAGTACTTAAGAAGTTAGATGTAACTTAAGGGCTAAAACGATAATTTGACCCAGCTGTACTTAGGAGCAATTGGTAAAGAGTCAATACACTTTTGATCGGTGATATCCAATGGACACAGAAATATATTTATAGTGCGAAGAGTTCAACTGTCGGTCTTTAATGGACTGGCCGACAATTAATAAATGTTGATTAATTTGATTAAAAGAGTTTAACAAACTAATCTCGTATCATTGGAGCTTCAATCTATAGGTCCATAAGGTCCACTCATTTGCTCAATGAGTACTGATGAGAATCAAATTAATTTTGGTTTAACTTGAATTGTTATTATTAATTAAAGGAAATTAATTATATAAGATACAATTAAATAATATATATTGATACGGAGATATAAATATTTGAACATAATTCAAATATTAATTGTATGAATATGACTAATATAAAATATATATGTTAAAATTTAATGAGAATATGATTCATATTAAATTTATATAGTTTGATGAGAAAATAAATATTTGAATATGATTCATATCTTAATTATATATGTGAAAATTTAATGTGAATATGATTCATATTAAATTTATATAGTTTTATGAGATAAATAAATATTTGAATATGATTCAAATATTGATTATGTGAATATGATTCACATAAAAACTATATGTTATAATTAATATGAATATGATTCATGTTAAATTTATATAGTTTGTTGAGAGGGATTGTTATTTGAATGTGATTCATATAAAAACCATAGGTTAAAAATTAATATAAATGTGATTCATATTAATACCTTAGGTTATTAGAATAGTAAACTATGGTTTATGTTATATGTGATATAATATATATATATATTCGAGTTTGAATTTAATTTAATTATTATTAAAGGGGAGGGAGTTATAACTCCTTCACCCTTTATTTCTCTCCCACTTTCACGTAACAAATTGTAGGAGGAGAGAAAAAGGTCCCACACTCTCTCTGAGTTTTCTACATAATGGTTTTGACAAAAAAAACTCTCTCAATCTTCTCCTTCCCTCATGCCAAAATTAAGTGTAAGCCCACATCTCTGCACGATTCTTGTCCCTGAAAATAATAGGGAAGACCCCGTGGTGGTGTCCAATTGCAGTGTTTATGAGATCGGGAGAAGACGACGCGAATTGGAGAAACGTGAAGAATTTGTCTTCAATAGGTAAATGATATCTTATCTTATTTCTCCATTTCACTGTAGTAGCATGCTTGATTTAATAATGTTTATCAATTGCTTCTGTCACATTGAATTTTGTATGTTCTGTCAAATGAAATTTGGAGACCGATGCATTTAGTTGCTTCCACTGTGAAAAATTCCAATCCCTTCAACTTGTACACATTAGGCCAGTAGCTTATAAAAGGTATTAGCCATTACAATTAGCTAATGGTCATAAGTCAAATATTTTCCATCTGAGAAATTTTTGATGTTTAGTATATGTTCCAATTGCTCCACCACAACGCAATAAGATAGGTCCTCAAAGGAGGTTAGGAATATATGTTGAATATGATTCCCCATCAATTATTAAATATCTTGAACCCCTAACGGGTGATGTATTTACTGCACGATTTGTTGATTGTCATTTTAATGAGACAAATTTTCCAATATTAGGGGGAGGCATTGAGAAATTTGAAAAATAAATTACATGGAATGTATCGTTATTGTCTCATTTGGATCCCCGTACAGATCATGTGAACTTGAAGTTCAGAAAAAATAATTCATTTACAAAATATAGAAAATCAATTACCAGATACATTTATAGATGCAAAGAAAGTAACTAAGCCACATATACCAGCTACAAATGTTCCATCGAAAATTGATATCCGAACACAACAAGTTGTCATTAATGAGTCGGTACACACTAGAAGCGTGGTAGACTAGTGAGTTCGAAAGATAAAAATCCTCGAAAAAAAATAATAGTAAAAAAGACTTGGTTGAGAATGTAAATGCCTATGAAAAAAATTCATTACATGACTAATGATGAAGGTGTAATGCATAAAAATAATAATGAGAGTTCAATAAACTATTTCATGATAAGAAAAAGATGGAACCGAACTCATGTAGTTCTTGACAACATTTTTGCGTATAATATTACTATTGATATTATATATGAAAATGAAGATTATGAACCAAAATTTGTTGAAGAATGTCGACATAGAAAATATTGACTTGGTGGAAAGAAATAATCGAGGCAGAATTAAACTCACTTTCAAAACGTAAAGTTTTTGGACCAATAGTTTGAACACTAGAAGGTCTCAAACTTGTGGGATACAAATGAGTATTTGTGAGAAAAAGAAATGAAAATAATGAGGTCACAAGATATAGAGCAAGACAAGTTGCACAAGGTTTTTCATAAAGACTTGGTATTGATTATGAGGAGACGTATTCTCGGTGATGGATGCAATTACACTAAGATGTTTAATTGGTATGGTTGTGTATGAAAGACTCGATATGCATCTTATGGATGTAGTCATAACATTTCTATATAGATCTTTTAATAATTATATTTATATGAGAATCCCAGCAGGATTTAAGGTACTTGAAACATATAAATCAAATTTTCGGGAATTGTATTCAATAAAGTTGCAGAAATCGCTATATGGATTGAAGCAATCGGGATGAATGTGGTACAATCGTCTGAGTGGATATTTGTTGAAAGAATGATATAAAAACAATCCAATATGCCAATGTGTTTTTGTAAAGAAATCACAGTCAGGATTTGCTATTATAACTGTATGCTGATAACTTAAATATAATTGGAACTCCTGAAGAACTTTCAAAGACAATAGAAAATCTTAAGAAATAAATTGAGATGAAAGATCTCAGAATAATAAAATTTAGCATTGGCTTGCGAATTGAGCATTTAACAGATGAGATACTTGTTCATCAGTCAACTTATAAAGGAAAAGTTTTGAAAATATTTCATATAGAAAAAGCACATCCATTGAACATTTCAATGGAAGTTCGTTCACTAGATGTGAAGAAAGATATATTTCAACCTCAAGATGATAATGAAGAACTTATTGGTTTTGAAGTACCATATCTTAGTGTAATTGATGCACTTATGTATCTTGCTAATAATACAATATCAGATATTGCACTTTCAGTAAATTTATTAGCAAGGATATAATTCTTCTCCAACAAAAAGACGTTGGAACGGAATTAAGAATATACTTCGTTATCTCTAAGGAACGGTTGATATTAAAAAAAAAAAATCAAAATTTGATATAGTTGGTTATGTAGATTTTAAATATTTATCTCATCCACATAAAATTAGATCTCAAACATGTTATCTGTTCACATTTGGAGGAACGACTATATCATGGCAATCGGTGAAATAAACCATAACAACCACTTCCTCAAATCATGTTGAAATTATTGCAATTCACAAGGCTAGTACAAAACGTGTATGACTAAAATCAATGACTCGGCACATTCGTAGAACACGTGGTTTGTCTTCTAGTCAAAATCTTCCAATGATATTATACGAAGACAATACAACAAGCATATCTAAGATCAAATGATGATATATTAAAGAAAATAGTAAAAAAAAAAGTATTTCACTGAAGCTTTTCTACACTCATGATCTTGAAGAAAACGACGACATCATCGTACAACAAATTTTTTCGAAAGATAACCAAACAGACTTATTTGCAAAGGCATTATCTACTGCAACCTTTGAAAAACTGATGAACGACATTGGAATGCGGCAACTCAGAGATCGCAAGTGATGTTTCTATAAAGGGGAGTAACTATACTTTTTAAGAGTATCAGATTATATGAAATATGTACTTTGTTTTCTTCACTGAGATTTTCTTTTTTCCAATGAGTTTTTTCCTAGTAAGGTTTTAATTAGACATATTTCATATATAATGGGCATCTAAGGGGAGTATTATAAATATGTTAAATTAGGTGTAATATAGATACTCATTATTTGTGTCTATTGGCCATATGTCACTTATTCATTACTCCATGTGTTATCCATGTGTTTGAAGATTACACACGATTAGTGTCCATGTAATCCACATCTTACTTGCCAAATTTTCTATAAATAGTGACATTTTGTGGGTTTTGGAAGACACCATATTGATGAACAATCCAAAAAGATGAGAGAAAGTGGAGCAATACATTCTTGTTATTTTATTTACTTTTATTATTTATTTTATATATTTATGTATTTTATTTATTTATTTATTTTATTATGTATTATGTATTATATATGATTATATTATATTTTCTCTATATCCGTGTTCTCACTTAGTACTATTGTGCTTCTCAAATTCACATCATATTTTAGTACATTAGATATTTTCCTTTCCTTTTCACTTTAATGGATCATGGATATAGATGGTACAAAAAAAAAACCTGTTTATATTGTTGATTATAATTTTAAAGTTAATAATTATCGTTTTTGGGTAAGTTCATGAAAGTTAATTTCAAGTATTTTAGTTGAATATGTAATATGACAATATAATAGACGACTCGATATATAAGTAGTTTATTATTACCGTCAGGTCATTGATTTAATCTATCCTATAATTTATTAATTTTTTTAGTATATGTTAATTTATTTGTTTTTCTTTTAATATTTATTTATTTTTAATATTTACGACTTACTAGACACCTCTAGTTTTGATATTTTAAATTTTGGAGAAAAATATGCATAATTATTGTTTTTTTTTTTTAAGAATTGTTTTCAATTATAAGAAAATAGTCAACTTATTTACAAATATAGCAAATATCATTATGGACATCTATCAGTGTCCTATTAGTGTTACATGTTTATAAGTGTCTATCGCTTTACCACTGTCTATCATTAATACACATTAACATTTTATTATATTTAAAAATATTTACAGTAATTTTGTCGTTTAAAACTATTACAATTTTTTAAAAAAACAGCCCAATGTTTAAGTCTTCATTTCATGGAATGAATTATGCAGTATCCGTAATCATTGATCATATTTTTTTTTTTACACAAATTATTGTGATAAAATTATTATTATTGCAATGTGTGATATAGTGATAATTATTCTTCTATAATTTACGAAATATTCAAGTATATCTAATTAAATAAAAAACCATGTATATCTGGAAAAAGAAATGTCAAAAGAAAAAAAAAAGTATTTTTGAAAATTGACTCTTGAGGCCTTATCATGATTTATGTTATGTAGAGGATTCTTCCCCTGTCCATAAAGATCCCTTAATCTGAAGTCGTGTCACCCATTCATTGGTTGCTTCTTTCTAGATTTTACAACATGGGTCCCACATGTTACAAAAGTATGGGCCTGATAATATTATTGGGCCAATAATTTAAAATCTGGAAAAGGAAAAAAACAATATTTTTAGTTGACACGTAAATTAATAAATCTTTAAATAATAATGAAAAAAAGAATAATCTGACGTGGAATAACATTGTCCGTTTAAAGTTGTAATGGATTTATCATATTTATTTATTTCTCTAGTGGCCTTCGTACGTCTCATCTCCAAATTGCAGAACAGAGGCTCTTCAATGGCGAAATCCCATCTCTGTTCTTCACTTTTCTTCCTCTTCATCCTCTGTTTCGCCCCTGTAATTTTCTCAAGATCGCCGGAAAATCAAGAGACATTCATCGTTCACGTCTCTAAGTCGGAGAAGCCTTCTTTATTCTCCTCTCATCATCATTGGCACTCTTCCATTCTCGAATCACTCTCTCCTTCTCCTCATCCGACCAAGCTTCTTTACAACTACGAACGTGCCGTTAATGGCTTCTCCGCACGACTCACGGCTGCTCAGGCAGCCCAGCTGCGTCATGTTCCTGGTGTTATTTCGGTGATTCCTGATCGGATCCGTCAGCTTCATACGACACGGACGCCTCATTTCTTGGGTCTAGCGGATAACCTAGGGCTCTGGCCTGACACGAATTATGCCGATGATGTGATTATTGGCGTTCTTGATACTGGAATTTGGCCGGAGAGGCCGAGTTTCTCCGACGAAGGTTTGTCTCCGGTTCCGGCAAGCTGGAAAGGCACATGCGAGACTGGGGAGGGCTTTTCCGCGTCGTTCTGTAATCGGAAGATTATTGGTGCGAGAGCGTATTTTTACGGATACGCGTCTAATTTTGGAAGATCGTTTAATGGTTCTTCGGATTTCAAATCTGCTAGGGATACGGAAGGCCATGGAACTCACACGGCCTCTACGGCTGCAGGTTCGTTTGTTAAAAATGCTAGTTTTTTCCAATACGCTCGTGGAGAAGCCAGAGGTATGGCGAGTAGAGCTCGTATCGCTGCCTACAAGATCTGCTGGGAATTTGGTTGTTTTGACTCTGACATACTTGCCGCTATGGATCAGGCGATTGCCGATGGAGTTCACATCATCTCTCTCTCAGTCGGATCCTCCGGCCGTGCCCCAGCGTATTATCGAGATTCCATTGCAATTGGAGCGTTTGGCGCAATGCAGCATGGCATTGTCGTCTCTTGCTCCGCTGGTAACTCCGGTCCTGGTCCTTACACGGCTGTGAACATCGCTCCTTGGATCCTCACCGTCGGTGCCTCCACAATCGACAGAGAGTTTCTTGCCGATGTGATTCTCGGAGACGGTAGGGTTTTCAGCGGCGTGTCCCTCTACTCGGGCGATCCTCTTGGCGATTCCAAGGTTCCGTTGGTCTACGGTGGAGATTGCGGTAGCAGATATTGTTACTCTGGATCCCTCAATCCATCGAAAGTCGCTGGGAAAATCGTCGTGTGCGATCGAGGAGGGAACGCCAGAGTCGCCAAAGGAGGTGCAGTGAAATCTGCCGGCGGTCTTGGTATGGTACTCGCCAATACTGAAGAAAACGGCGAAGAGCTTTTAGCAGATTCCCATCTTATTCCGGGAACAATGGTTGGAGAAATCGCCGGCAACAAGCTTAGAGACTACATCCATTCGGATCCGAATCCAACTGCTATAATCGTGTTTCGCGGAACTGTCATTGGCGATTCGCCGCCAGCTCCAAGAGTCGCCGCCTTCTCTAGTCGTGGTCCGAACTACCGGACAGCGGAGATTTTAAAACCAGACGTCATAGCTCCGGGAGTTAACATTTTGGCCAGCTGGAGCGGCTACAGCAGTCCGACCGGTCTAAACATCGATCCTCGAAGAGTCGAATTCAATATCATCTCCGGAACTTCAATGTCTTGCCCTCACGTCAGTGGCGTCGCCGCCTTGCTCCGAAAGGCTTTTCCGACGTGGTCACCGGCTGCAATCAAATCTGCTCTGATCACCACTTCTTACTCTTTGGACAGCTCCGGCAGCCCAATCAAAGATCTCTCCACAAGCGAAGAATCAAATCCATTCGTCCATGGCGCCGGCCATATCGATCCCAACAAAGCTCTGAATCCAGGCCTGATTTATGATATCAGCCCTCAAGATTACGTTTCATTTCTCTGCTCAATTGGTTACGATTCTAAACAAATAGCTGTTTTCGTGAAGGATTCTTCATACTCCCAACTATGTGAGCACAAACTAAGCAATCCTGGCAACCTGAATTACCCATCATTCGCTGTCGTGTTCAACGGCGAAGACGTGGTGAAATATACAAGAACAGTGACAAATGTAGGAGATGAAAGTGATGTTGTTTATGAAGTGAAAGTAGAAGCTCCACAAGGAGTTGAAATCAGTGTTGTTCCAAACAAGCTGAGCTTCAATGCAGAGAAGACAACAGATTCTTATGAGATTACATTCACAAAAATCAGTGGATTCGTGGAAGCAGCAAGCTTCGGATCAATTCAATGGAGTGATGGAAGCCACAATGTTAGGAGTCCAATTGCTGTCTCGTTCAACACTGGATCCATAGCTTCAATGTAAGTTGGGTTTTGTTGATTTTGAGTTTTTAGTAGGATATTTAATAGTGCAATATTTTGGTGGTTTCCGCCATTGTAGGTGGGCTACCACCAAAGCTCCTCCTTCTGTACAGTACAATGTGAGGAGATTGCACTGTTCATTTGGATTATTCTGAATCCTCTTCATATGGAATAATATATTAAGCTTTATAATAATCGTAATGGTAACTTCATCTCTAAATCTGAAAAACAATGGCTACATTTCATGATGATCCTCAAGAGAACCCGAATATAGATTTAGAATATGTTTGGAATGACTTTTTAAATAGGCTCCTCTACTAAAATGGATTCTTGCTCTTTGAAAACTGAAATACAATTGTCGGGTGAGAACTAGTTAATTGGGGCTATGAGTTTAACAAAAGATTTGGGAATGAGTTCATCTATCGTGGCCAATTACAATATCCTATGAATTTTCTTAGCAATAATGTTGTAGGACAAAGAGAGTTATTTACGAGATTAGTAGATGTACACGTAAGCATCAAAGTCCGAGAAAAAGTTTTCAAAAAGGAAACTGTTTCTTGAATTTTGAAGCTTAAACAGTGTTTGTATCCATGTTCTGTTTGGAAGGCAAAAAAGATAGTGGAAAGAGTTCTTGGGATGAAGATGAAATATCTGCAAACTTTTTTCCCTCCTCTTTTTAGGGCTTTTTATTTTTAAGTTATTTATTCTCAGTACTAAGTTTGCTTTTGGAATTAATATGCTTAAAGCCATATGGCCAAGTGAGTTTAAAAGACCCAAGAAAGAAGGTGCATTTTGTCTTGTCCTCTTCACATACTTCAGGAATCACAACCAATAGATTTGTTCTATGCCAAAAATAGGGTTAAATTTGGAATTCCCAATGAATGGAGAGAGAGATTTTTTTTATTAAGTTAAATGTTGTGATAGACAACGATAGACCGTGATAGATTGCGATAGATCTTGGACACTATCTATCAGATAGACCGCAATAGACTTCAGTAACATTTTGCTATACTTGTAAATATTTTCAGCAGGTTTACCGTTTAAAACAATTATCCTTAATTTTTTTAGGTGGTAAGCTTTTTTTTAATACTATTTTCCCTGTAAATTTTTATATGTTTTGTTACATTTTTTATTATATTTACAAAAACTTGTTAATGTTTTTACAATTTGATTGAAAATTTAAGTGTTTCTTTTTAAAATAGATGAAAATCATAATAGAAAATTCTTAGTTTAAGTAAAATCATCTTGTTGCTATTGAAATGAACAAGAACAAATAAATTCTTGTTAATATAAGTATAAATTTCAAAAACAAAAAACTAAAAATACTTCATCGAAAATTACTTTAAATTTTCAATTTTAAATAATATACTGTAAGTTACAATTTAATTTTTATAATTGGGCTAAATCTTACCAATTGAGACTTTAAACACTTGAAAGTCTATCTTTTCTTCTGATTTTGCTTTGCCCCAAACAAATCATGATAGAGAACAAAAATAAATTACTCCTAGTCCTTAGAAACCAAATTGAAAATATTTTAAACTATATAGACTAATTGAAATTGGGCAAATCATGGTGATCATATAGAAACTTTAAATTGGAATCATATTGAAACTATGCTTAAACTATTTGAAATTTTTATTTAGCTCTAAGTCATGCTATTTTTTATATCCACTATCTCAAAATTTTTTATATCCACTATCTCAAAAATCTCTATCATTTCGATTTGGTTCATTCATGTATTTCTTCTTTGTCAAGATCTATTCCTTATTCGTGTCTATTGCATCGATGACCACTTCTTACTCTTTTAAGCTAGAAGTAGAAGTTTGACCGTTTAAAACAGAAATTTGAGCAAAGTCAAAAGAAGGAAAAAAAAAAAAAAACTTATGTAGAGTTCTGTGGAGAATTGAGATTGAGATAAATTCTCCACACTAGAGATGCCGCAGAATTCGTTGATCCCCGCGGGAAATTTTTTCCGTTACTTTTTTTTTTTGTAAAAAGCAAGTAATTTAAATCACTAATATGAGCAAATTGTAATTAAATAATTAACTTTATTACTAAATTGTTTATTATAGTTAGTTTTACATGACAATTTGAATTTAAATATAAATTATTCAAATTTTGGCATAAAAAACTAATTAAAATTTTTTAATAGAAAGAAATAAAATCAAAGTATTCACATATATAATCTAAATTTAAATATTCAATTTAAACATATTCATTATCTTTCCCAATAAATAATCAAATTTGAAATTTAAATGTAGTATTTATATAATAATAATAATAAAACATAACATTAGGTAACTATACCAAAAAATATGTAGAAGCTAATTGGGGTGGGGGTGGGGGGTGGGGGATGGGGGACGGGGCGGGGGCGGGGTCGGGGAATGCATTCCCTGTCTCTGTTTTAGCTCACGGGGAATATTTTTCCCCCCACTCTCTCCCCCATTCCCCGCCTAATCGGGAAATCCCTATTAAAATTGGATATCTTTACTTCACACACATACTTTATTTTATTATTTTTTTTTTTTTAAAAAAAGTTCTCTTTGGGGACTTTTTTTTTTTTTTTAGTTATTCCCAACTCCTTAAATTAATATACTTATATCCACCTGTCCGAGTGTATGGATTTGGATTGTGCACCTAGAAAAATTGACACTATCTACTTCTAATTAAAAGTTTAATCATGATTTGGGCTTAATTTCGATTAGATATTTTATTTTGACCATCTAGCACAATTTCTCTAAAATAAATATGTAAATAAGGATCCAATCGAAACTAAACCCAAATCATGATGTTTAAATTAAAACTTTTGTGGGAATCAACGACCTATACCCATCTATGAGGTATACCAAATTTTGTCATTTAATCTTTATTTATGTAATCTTATATTTTTACTATCTCAAAATCTCTTTCATTTCAAAGTGAATAACTCTTTTTTTAAAGACTGCTTCTTACTTCATACAACTTTGGTGCCACGAACTTGAAGAAAGTATTCAGCCATATAATTTGTCGTTGAAAATTGATACGACATTTCTAAACGATAAACAAATTCTATCATAAAGTTAAGTTTTATAGTTCTGAAAAAACAACAATAATAATAAAGTTGAGCTATATATCGAGTATATTAGATAATAACAAAGACTTTTTAAAACTCAATTAAATTGATTTAAGTCTCATTCATCATTTAGGTGAACCAAGTCAACTATTGAGTTAGGTGAATTGTGTATCAATGTCACATAATTTCTCTTCTTGCTAAGAATTCCATTACTATATGACATTGGAAGGAATCTTATTTATTGACAAATGGAAAACCAACCAATTTTTGTACTTAAAAAAATCCATTTTTAATTTTTAATTATAACTAAAGAAATTATAATAAAAGAGTAGGGACTAAGCAGCGGCAAGGTAAGCAAGCATGAAATTGTCGGCTAAATTATAAAAAAAATATCTTGAAATTTTCTCCGGTTTCAATAATATACATATATTTTAAAAAGTTGTAATATTACCTTTCAACTTTAAAAAATGGTTTCAAAACTACTTTTGGAGTACAAATCTTTATAAGGACAACGACATTCTAACTATCTTCACAATAGTATGCTATTATCCACTTTGGACATAAAGTCTCGTAATTTTGTTTTAGTTTCATCCCAAGAGGCCTCATAGCACTAGTGATAGTTGTGCTCACTCATATATCCATGATTCTTCTCTCATCTAATTAATGTGGGACATTGGTCGCATTTCCAACAAATTCTTTAAAATAACTAACATAAATTGGAGCTTATATGTGGTAATGACCTGTGGTGATTCAAATTTTCATTTTATGTCATCTACCACACAATTTCCAATCCGTAGGTTTTGGATAATATTACAACTTTTGAAATTATGAGGACATTTTTAAAAGGAAAAATCTTATAATAGAACCATCCAAAAAAATAGTTATACTTTATAACAAAAAGTTCCAAAAGTGCTCAAAAAGTTCCAAAGGTACTTTGTAGTTTTAGAACTTTTTGTTATAAAATTTAAATATTTTTAAATATTTTTTTATATTTCAGAAAGCCCATTTTTAAAACAATTGATAAATTTCAGGGTATGAATTATAATTTAACCAAAATGCATTCAAATTATATAACGTAAAGACTAGAGGATGAGTATGAATAATATAATTATAAGTACAAAAGATCAAAATAGACGTTTGAAAAATACACGAAACAAAATGAAAGAAAAATGGAAAGCACAAATGAAAAAAAAAATAAAACTAAATTTAATTTTTAAAAAAATAATCTAAAAGAAGAATTAGTACTAGTGATAACTTGTAAGAAAAATAAATTGAACTAGTACTAATTCATACCATAAATAGAAAATAAATTAATATTAGTTTATTATTTTAATTCTTTTTTCCCAAATCTAAATAATTCATTAAACAAAAACCCACTTGCAAAATAAATAAATAAAATTCATTTTCACAAAGTCCAAAGAATTTCCCAAAATCACAATGGATATTTATTATATAAATAAGGCCACAGCCCCTCAAACCTTTCTCACACTTCCAAATGGCTCAGTCTTACGAATCTCAGCCGCAAGAGGAGGCTCAATCCCTCCTCCGCGCCGGCCACCGTCGTCCGTCACGCCGGTGGATCCTTCTGCGGCGGAAGAAGCTGCCGACGGCCCGCCTAGGGGGCAGAAGGCCGCCGAGAACGGCGGCGATTTGGAAGTCAATTAAAGAAATTCGAATGAGAAAGTGGATGATGAAGGTCCGATGTGATTGCATGGTGAAGAAGCTGAATCAATTGTTAGGCAAAGACATTGCTGGTTTTAATGCTTTTCTGAATAGGATTCTAATAGAGATTTCTTTGGCTGTTCCTCTTCTCGGTCTCTCTATTTAACACGAGTTTTACTCAACTCTGTAAATTATTGATCGAAACGTCAGAAGGTTAAATTTCCTGTCCTATATGTTGTTGAACTAAAAACAATTATGACTATAGTTTAGCTTTTAAGTTATCTATTCCTTTACTTAAGGTTGCATCTTCACACAATTAGTCACTAAAAAAATGGTTTAAATTCGCTCATAAACTTTCGAGTTTATTCCAACCCATTTTTCATTTTGTATAAATGGACTATATTGACTATTTCTTTATTTTCACTTGCTTCAAAGGAACAAAAGTTATATCTTGTTCTTTCCTTCAATGATTTTTTATCTCGAGTAGATCTCTTAGTAAGATTCGAATTCACATAAAAATTTGATCATCTGTCAAACAAAAAAGAAAGAATGGATCTTTTAGTATTTCTCCTAAACTTTTAAAAGGTTCATTTTAATGTGATTTTTAATAAAAATTAATTATGTAGCTTGAAATATGTATATTTGTATAGTAATACGAGTATGATTTCAAACAAAATGAGTTAGAGACGTGAAAAGTTTAAAAGACTGATTCCCAAATTTAGTTTCAAGTTCTAAAAGAACATAACAATTTTATTGTACTTTTGTTTAAAAAAGATTAAAAGAAATGTGGATATTGAAGTAGCTAGAAGACAACCTATAAGGCTCTAACATAACAAATTGTAACATCCCTAAATGTTTAAATTTAAAAGTGCGCAATACTTAAACTACCGTAAGAAGAATGATTAAAAAAAGACTGACTACTAATAAGGTAGGTTTGCCAAATCGAGCCTAGCTTAATTGGTATATAAGTATGTTAGTAATCACAAACTTCGTGGTTTGAATCTCCCTTATCCCTAATTGTACTATATACATAAAAAAAAAAAACAAAAAAACAGATTTGATGCTAATCATTTTTGTTCATTTTCTAGATTTTGATATATGAACCCATATTTTCTTTATTAGATATAGTACATATCTACTCTCTTTCATCAATACTTAATCGCTTCTATTGTTGAAGATACCAAATTCGAAGAATCACGAACCTCACATCTTTATAAGATAGATGAACTACTCCGTTCATTACTAATTTGTTTTAAGGTGGACTTCATGTTATCTAATATCTATAACCAAAGCTAGAAGTTCCCAATTACAAACTTCGTTTTCCAGTGCTTTCTGAAGTGGGTATTAAGCTAAGCATTAGAATAGGAGGAATAAATATAATGATAATTTGACTCTTTGTCGCTGTAGTAAATAAGGGAGAAAATTGAATTTGTTTCTTCGTCTTTGCAAAAAATAAAAAATAAAAAAAGGGTAAATTCACTGTGGCGCACTCACTAAAAAAAGTTCCTTGTGGCACGCTCATTAAAAAAGTTCCTTTCGTAGGAAACCATTTATTAAAAAAAAATTGTTTGAATTGAAAAGTCTAAATCGATACACTTATCAATACATGTTTTAACTGATACATCCTAAAATTTAGAATGTAAATTGATATTTACTCTAAATTTAATGGTGACTAGAAGACAAGTACTTCAGCAAAGTTAGTTAAAACGGCCATTCTAATTTTGTAGTGATGCATTAGCTTTTTGTCAAATATTTAAGAGGAAAGCGACATAAATATTAAATATTAATAAAGAAAAGTTATCAAACCAAAATCTCCTATTAAAAATGCAAAAGAAAAAAATTGGCATAAAAATAAGTCATGTGACAATTTTTTTACTGTTCATTTTTTATTTTGTTCTACCTATATAGAATTAAGTGCAGTCTAATCGTTGTCCTTAAAATTATTTTGGAACTTATTTTATACTAAAAGAAAGAGAAATTAGGAGTTAAAATTTTAGATAATTTCTATACTAAATGTCGATGAATTAACTGTCACAATGTGTGGAAATATAAGCCACCACCACAATCGTCTTCGTCCTCGTCTTCCTCTTCTCTTGTTCCTCCATCCAAACGAAAGAAAAATAAAACCAAGGTCTTTCGAGTTTTTCGGTCGATAACTCAATCCAACCTAAGAACAAAACTAAATACCCTACCATTACATTTTGAGTTGGAAAGTCCAAATTGATAGGGACAATTATCCTCAAACTATCTCCACAATGGTATGATATTGTCCACTTTGGTCATAAACCCTCATGGCTTTGCTTTTGGTTTCACCCCAAAAGGCCTCATACCAATGGCGGTTGTTCGGTCTCCGCTTTTGGGGGCGGAAGTGCTTGGTGGCTGGGGTTTCCTTTTCCTCAACCAAAACGAAAAAGGTTGTTTGTGTCAGCCTGGTCTAACATTTGGTTATGAGCTTGCTAGACAAACAAAGATGGATTGAAAGTAAGATAGATTAGAGTGAAAGTGGCACAGGACCTTCGATCGACCATGAGGCGTATTCGACCCTTACCGAATTCATTCTATTGAAGCGTTACGTAAAAAGCTACTTCTCATGCATGTTGCATTTCTTTGATTTTTGAAAGTTCCAAAATGTTGTCTTTGGATTTCCTTTGTTATATGTGACTCAAACATGCAGTAATTTGTAACATTGGCATGGTACGATTTTGTTAAAATAATTTATTACGTTACATAATTAATATCTGTAATGTTATGTTTTAGAAATGAAGTTATATATTTTTTTTCAAAAATGATTTTATGTGATCACTTTCATTCTTATAAATTGCATAAGTGTAGTTTTTCCCCTAAAAAATATATTTTGAAAGTTGTTGACGAATTTGATCATAATCAATACTCATAATGATAAATAATTATTCAAAAAATGATGAAATTGTATGGATTAATTCATAATATATATAGTTTGAGTTCAAATTTGAAGTTGATATTTCAACCTCTAACTTATTATTTATTTTTTTTGGAAAAGTCGAAACTTTGACAAGAGTATATATTCCATTTTCTTATTAATTCGAAAAAACTATTTTTGAGCAACTGAATACTATTTTTAAATTACCTCATGGAATAACATATTCATTTTAAATTGAAAATTCATATCAATTTATTATATTCAACGATCAAAATGGATCCTATATAAGTAAATATGTCAAATTCAAATATTTTGAAGAATTTTCTCTACAGACTAAAATAAGTTTTGATATGAGCTCAAGCGAGTATAACTTGGTAGTAAATGTACTTCATCTTTCGAGACTACAAATGTATGATTAAGAGTGATTTTGAAATGATATTAAAATCAACTTTATCATGTTTAAAATTATTATGAAACACACTTTTGATCATTCAGAATCAATTCAATATTTAATTTTATACTTTCAAAATTGATATCGAATGGTAAAAGAAAATTTTGGAGTAACTTTAAAAATGATAAAAGTGATTTTAATCGATCGCTACCAAGCAAACCATAAAAGTTGAAATTTTCATACCCATACACTTACTTGTACTCTAAAAAGATAATTAAATAATATATATATATATATATAAAAAGATAAAAACCTCGACTTAGAAATAAGAGCTAGTTGCACAAATGACATTTAAGCCCAAAATAATAATATATGTAGCATAATGATAAAATAATTACATATATAGCACAAAATTGGCAAAAGACTAAAAAGTCCACTCCCAACCCTTCGTTTTGCGTACTTCTTCTAGGTTTTCTTAAATTGAAAGCTATCACTGATAGTAGCTATTAACGATAGCTTTCAATTTGAGAAATACACTATCAGTCAATTTGAGAACTATAAGGAAAACAAAACAGTTGTCCCTTCTTCTCGCAATCTCTACTATCAGTCTCTCCCATATGAACCATAAAACCCATCTTCTCTGTCACGCGCACACCATTTTTCGCCACCCTCCACTCGTGCTCACACCGTCGTCGTCATCTTCAACGACATGAGCTCTCTCTCTCGTTTCTTCCATCTAAAGGCCACCTCCTTTTCAATCTTTGTCTTGAAACCCTAAAAGAACGAAAAATTTATATTTAGCTTCTCGAAACCCAAATCAAATCTCAAAACTTCTCACAAAGCTTTGTGAAGGTGATGAATAACGCAAGAACTAAAGAAATCGAAAAAAAAAAAAAAAAAACTAAAACTAAAAAGCAAATTTTCGAACAATGGACCTGATTTTGCAATCTATTATAATTTGAATATTCGTAATAGATAGTAAAATAAGAGGAAAAATTTAAAAATATATCACATTTTTTAAATATTTGTAAATATAAAAGGATTGATTAGTCAACTTTTGAATTTTTTCTAATTTTCAATTTCGCTCTCTCTTATTTTATCTTGTTGCACACTTTCTCCTTCCCTTTCTTTTATTCATTTATTTTTATTTTTTAGTTTCTCTTCAATTTATGCTTCTTTCTTTTTTTTGTTCTTTTTTTTAATTTTCTTTCATTTCTCCGGTTTTTGCTTCTTCACTTCCATTTTTTTATTTTATTTTCTTTCTCTGGTTTTTGCTTCTTCCTTTTTTCTATTTTCTTTTTTTTCTCCAGTTTTTTCTTTTAAAAAAAATATTTCATTTCTCCAGTTTTTGTTTTTTTTTTTTTTTTAATTTTCTTTTCATTATTTGGTTTTTGTTTCTTCCCCTTTTTTCATAAGAACTATGAGCCTAAATTTTATACCCAAAACTTAAAAGTACCCAATTCATAAATGACTTAACACCAACAAGTCAATCATCAAGTTTGATTATTATAGTGAAACATTAAAGAAAACAGCAAATGAAAACGGATTTGAAAGAAGTTATTTTTTTATCCATAAATTTGCATCATTTTTAGAAACATTTCTTAAAAGTTTGAAATAAGTAACAAGAATAGTTATTACACAAGCTTATCTCTAAAAAAAAAAAAAAAAAAAAAAAATACAAGCCATATCAGACATGCCAATAGTCTTTTTTCCCTTTTATAAAACTTTAAGAGTATGATGTCTATAAGAAATAAACTTGAAAAAATGGCATAGATGACCCAAAATGAAGGACACAAATTGAAATATTTATATATTTGTGTACCGTAATATTTGTTTACAAAATCAAATGAAAAAGAAGGGTTTGGTTTGGTTGTTCATTGTTTTTGCGGAAGTGTCCTTGAGAGGTATCGCAAAGAAAAGGGACCGTACGAATGTTTGTAAAAGACAAGGAAAAGGACAATAAGGTGGACAGTAGCTATCACTGATCTAAGCTACAACTGATGACATGTTATCAATGATAGAAGCTACCACTAATAGCACGCTATCGGTGATAGGAGCTACCATTGATAGCACGCTATCGATGATAGGAGCTATTACTGATAGCACGCTATTGATGAGATCATTAATAGCATCTTATCGGTGATGTTATCAGTGAAAGAAGTTATCACTGATAACCACGATTTGAGTGATATTAGCAATATTAGTGATAGAAGTTAGGTGAAATCTATATAGCGAGTTTCTTTGAAAGTTCATAACTAGTTATAGAAGTCTATCATTGCTAGCCTTAAGTGTTAATATTTCAAGGTCAATTCTAATCAATGAAAGTCTATCAGTGAAATCAACTGATAGCTGCTATCAGTGATAGCTACGATAGAAGATTATTAGTGATAGATACCGTGTTAATTAGGGGTGTTCAAAAAACTTGATGACCCAAAAAAACCAATCAACCCAACCTAACCCATGCGGTTTGAGTTGGGTTGGGTTCAAATAAATGAAAATTTTACGGGTTGGGTTGGTACATGGGTTCACTTAATATGACCCAAATCTACCTGAACCAACCTGATTTATTATTAACTTAAAAAAATATTTTTTTGTTACTTATAACATAATTATTTATACATATATTAATTTTAATTTTATTTAATTTCAATATTGCTTGAATAATTGTATTCTTCAATAACTCTTAAAAGTAGTTTATTTGCACTCTTAGAAAGAAAATTTTCACTATATAAATTGAAATTGAGTTGTTAATCTTAATTCAATATATGAAAATAATTCAATTAGATTTTTACATATTTACGTTTTGCTTATTTTTAAAACAAAATTTTAAATAAATGACTCGATTAACCCGAACCAACCCAACCCATCATGTTGGGTTGAGTTGAGTTCATTTTTTAATAAGGGTTATTTGGGTTGAAGAAATTTACAAACCCGAACAATTGGGTTGGGGTCTAAAAAATCTTTCAACCCAATCCAACTCAACCAATGAACACCCCTATTAATCTTTCAAAATTGATAGTCATTTTATGAAAGTCTATCAGAAATAACCACTATAGTTTTCCATCACTGGTATAACTCAATCTTTCAAGGTTGTTGGTTTTCTTTCAATGTTGATAACTCAAAAATCTATCATTGATAAGCCATTCATAGCCTTAACAGTTAATATTTCAAAGTTGAGTCCAATTGTTAGTAAATTAAAAGCTAATATTTCTCAAATTGTAAGTTGTCACTGATAGCAATTGATAACTAATGACTATTAGTAATAGCTTTCAATTTGAGAAAATCGGAAAGAAGCGAGCAAAATGGTAGTTAGGCGTGGACTTTTTAGTCTTTCACCAACTTTTTATTCTATATATATAATTATTTTATCCTCGTACTACATATTTTATTAGTTTGGACTTGAATTTCATTTATGCAACTAGAAAATAACTGGGCCAAGATATCTGATTTTTCGCGCGCGTTAAAAAAAAACATGCTTTTTTGGAGAAAGATACTATTTCACCAATCGAGTCACAGGTATCTAACATATTCTACCTAACGATTTTCCACAAAGTGGTGACGAAAGGTAAAATTGTACAAATCTTTCCATTTTCCAATTCGATCGATCCATTCGTTCGTCGAGCTATTTACTCGATCGCAGACATCGGAAACACCTCTAACAGAGGGACAAATAGTCAATTTTGAAAGAACTTATTGTCAACCTCTTTCAGATATGAATCTATCTGATTCAGAGGGGAAGAACTTGCATCAGTATCTCAATTTCAATTCAAACATGGGTTTGATTCACACTCCATGTTCTGAGAAATATTTACCATTCGAAAAGAGGAAAAAAACGGAGTTTTTGTCTAAAGAAATGCATTGAGAAAGAGCAGATGTATAGAACCTTTCAACGAGATAGTGCTTTTTCAACTCTCTCAAAATGGAATCTATTCCAAACATATATGTCATGGTTCCTTACTTCGACAGGGTACAAATATCTCAATTTGAGATTTTGAGATACTTTTTCAGACCTATTGTCGATACTAAGTAGCAGCCACAAATTTGTATCCATTTTTCATGATATTATGCATGGATAAGATATATCATGGCGAATTCTGAAGAAAAAATTGTGTCTTCCACAATGGAATCTGATAAGTGAGATTTTGAGTAAGTGTTTACATAATCTTCTTCTGTCTGAAGAAATGATTCATCGAAATAATGAGTCACCATTGATATCGACACATCTAAGATCGCCAAATGTTCGGGAGTTCCTCTATTCAATCCTTTTCCTTCTTCTTGTTGCTGTATATCTCGTTCGTACACATCTTCTCTTTGTTTCTCAGCCTATAGTGAGTTACAGACAGAGTTCGAAAAGGTCAAATCTTTGATGATTCCATCATACATGATTGAGTTGTGAAAACTTCAAAAATCCCACATCTGAACTGGTTAAAAAATCTCTTTCTAGTTGCTTTGGAACAATTAGGAGATTCTCTAGAAGAAATATGAGGTTCTGCTTCTGGTGGCAACATGCTATGGGGTGGCGGTCCCGCTTATGGGGTCAAATCAATACGTTCGAAGAAGAAAGATTGGAATATCAATCTCATCGATCTCATAAGTATCATACCAAATCCCATCAATCGAATCGCTTTTTCGAGAAATACGAGACATCTAAGTCATACAAGTAAAGAGATATATTCGTTGATAAGAAAAAGAAAAAAAAAATGTGAACGGGGTCTCGAACAATGATTTCTGATAAAGAAAGAGAATTCTTGACAACCTTAACGACAGAAAAAAGGATTGATCAAATTCTATTGAAACTGACTCATAGTGATCATTTATCAAAGAATGACTCTGGTTATCAAATGATTGAACAACCGAGAGTAATTTACTTACGATACTTAGTTGACATTCATTAAAAGTATCTAATGAATTATGAGTTCAATATATCCTGTTTAACAGAAAGACAGACATTCCTTGCTCATTATCAGACAATCACTTATTCACAAACCCCGTGTAGGGCTAATAGTTTTCATTTCCCATCTCATGGAAAACCCTTTTCGCTCCGCTTAGCCCTATCCCCCTCTATGGGTATTTTAGTGATAGGTTCTATAGGAACTAGACGATCCTATTTGGTCAAATACCTAGCGATAAACTCCTATCTTCCTTTCATTACAGTATTTCTGAACAAGTTCCTGGATAACAAGCCTAAGGGTTTTCTTATTGATGATAGTGACGATATTGATGATAGTGGCGATATTGATGATAGTGACGATATCGACCGTGACCTTGATACGGAGCTGGAGCTTCTAACTATGTATGGATGCGCTACTATGGATATGATGCCGGAAATAGACCGATTTATATCACCCTTCAATTCGAATTAGCAAAAGCAATGTCTCCTTGCATAATATGGATTCCAAACATTCATGATCTGGATGTGAATGAGTCGAATTACTTATCCCTTGGTCTATTAGTGAACTATCTCTCCAGGATTGTGAAAGATGTTCCACTAGAAAATTCTTGTTATTGTTTCGACCCATATTCCCCAAAAAGCGACCCGGCGAATCACGTCTTCGATCTTGCATATATAGAGAATATCTATCTATATTATCTATCAACCTGGTCAACTGACGCCTGCATCACCACTACGGAAACGAAATTTCCTGGGCGAGAGGTTCTCCAAAAGTTCCCCAAGGCCCAAATTCTTGCTGAACATTCTACAGAAGTTTCTCAAGGCCCAAGTTTTGTTCACGCTCAATCGAATTCCTCCAGGCCCAAATTATGTTGGGCTTCACGTTCTTCCTCGTTCCACGAGGCCCAATTCTTTATGGGCTTCAGGTTCTACCAATTCTTTATGGGCTCAATCGAAGTTTCTCTACCTTTTCAAATCATTCTTCTTCAACTATAAACCAAACCAGACCTTAACCATGGTAAATCATTTTCTTAATTTTTGAATTAATTAATAAAACAACTATATATTGTGTGTTTAATATTTTAATTAATAAAATAGGGGAAGCATTGGTTGACTTATTTGTCTATGAGGGCACAATAATTGTGAAGGTGTAATGATTAAATATTATGACTTTTTACGACAAAAAATCTAATCAATAAAAAGGGGAAAATTTGTTGCACCCTAAAAAGTAACTTAATATATATGTATATATATATATATGCAAAGTGAATTATTAAAAAAAGGGCAAAAACGTGGGCGCATTGATTTAATGTTATGAAAAAATAGACATACAAATAGTTGGCTACTTCAAAGGATTAGCTTTTGAATTACTTAATCGGAATGGTTATAAGATATTGCACATGTTTTGCCTCCAAACATTATTTTTTTAAGAAGAACTTTGAGGTTTTTAGAAAAATGATTTAAGTTGACCAACATGATATCAATACACAAAAGTTTGACTTGTCGGTATCAATTTGAAACACGCCTCTTAAAGTGGTAATTAGTATAAAAAAAACATGTTTCAAGATATCCAATACTCGAGTGCATTATGGGATGCACCTATCTAAGTATAACTCATAAATATCTCACAACAATAAAAAAATTTAAAAAATAATTTGAAAGAAATAAAAAAAAAAGAGCTTGTTACGGGAGACTGTGGCAAAATGTGATTAAACAATTGAATGAACTGCATAAAGATGGATGTAGTTAAATATGCATCTAAATATTTTTATGAATGTTATATATTTTGTTTTTCCTGTATGCATTTGCTTGTTTAGTCAAATACGAATGTTTTGTTTCTTCAAATTCTCTTGTTACTATGTTTTTTTAGTAGCCTCATATGGCCAATGAAGCTTCACAATAACTATTAGATAAATATATAGGTGCGTCCTTATATACATTGAAAATTTTGTAACACATTGCATGTAGGATGTACTCTAATACTTAAACATATTTATTATGAGAGAAAACAAACATAAACTTTGAAAACTTAATATAGAAAAGGAAATCACTGCTAAACGAAAGGAAATCGCTGCTAAACGGACCTCCATATTTTGTTTTGATTTTTTTAAAAATTAGTTTATAAACATTAAGTTCTGTCATTCACTTTCTGCTAATATTTCAAAAACTAAGTTAGAGTAGTTTGATATTTTTTTTTTTTTTGGGTAAAAAAAGTTACACCTAGAAATGGTATGGAAATGGGAAGAACACAAGCATAAAATATAAAAGTAAAAACCTAGAAATGAAATCTTTATCAAAACAACCCTAATTTATTTGTTTTGTTTATAGGTAGGGCATGATTTGATTTGATATTTAAGATACAAATCTTTCTAAAGTTTGATAATCTTTGTCTAGCATAAATAAGAGTGTGTAGCTAATACAATTTTTTAAAGTAGGTGAATGGCCATTTGCAAAACTTGCAATGGCACTTTGGTGCAATTTGTAATTATTATACATTATATGTTTTCACTTTCAATTGTCCACACACTTCCTTATTTAAAAATTATTATATAATAATCTGTGAAATTTTATTTAAAATAATGGAACAACTAAAGTTTAAATTCTCCTTTTCATCTCCTTTAGGGATTGAGGTTTTCAACTTAGACCTATGCTAGTTTTATAATTGTATTTTATACTTTATGCTCATATTGCAAAAATATCCTCACATGTCATATGATATTGTCTTTATTTTATTTTTATTCTTATTCTTTTTGTTTAATTAAAGTGATGTGTCAATTAAAAAATAAGTTTAGTATGAAAATGAAAATATTAGAGAGAAATGGAGTTGTTATTTCATCTATCATTTTTCAAAGTTTGTGAGGGACAAAAATTTAAGGTAAATGTGGAAGAGTGATGAAAAACAGTGAAATATCAACAATCAATTTTAGTTCTTAGACTTTTCAAAAGTGTTTATTTTAGTCCCTATTATTAAATTATGTTAATATTTTAAAAATGAAATCTGTTTAAGAATAAAATTGCATCTAGTATGAGTTGAGCAAGATTGAAGGTGCCAAAATAGTGAATGGCCAAAATCTTGGACGAAAAATAACTTTTGAGATCTCTTATAGAAAATCGCTTTACCACCTAATTCAAAATTAAAACTATAGATTTTCTAGCATGGCTAACTCTTTGATAGCATAGTCATCCAAATCATTTCACTATTATGTTTAAGAGTTAATAGAATCTTAATAGTAAGGATCGAAATAAGCATTTTTAGAAGTCAGGAACTAGAATAGACATTTTTTAAAGTTTAGACACCAAAACAGATAATATTTACACTTATAATAATAAAACTTTACAAATAAAAGCTCATCATTTTTATTATGAATTAAAATATGTTTCTATCGTATTTATTTCAGAATTATACCTAGATGAATTGTTGTATATTTACAACAAATTTGAAAAGAGAAATAATAAAGTACAAAAGATGTAAAAATAATAAATTATTATACACAAACTCATATATGTGAATCTATAAAAATTAAAAAGCGAAAAAAACTACAAAAACATAAAATAGTCAATTACTCTTATCTTTCTCACTTTATCGATCTCTGAATTGCTTAATTTTTAACAAATTTCCTGAACCTCAAAAGTAAGGTTTTCTTTTCTACTTCTTCAATATGTGAGGAAGAATAGATGAATTTGTGTGTATAAAATAAGAAAAGAGCTACAAAAAATATATAAAAAAACTATAGTAATAGTAAATAATCATTGAAGAGGAGGACATATAATAAACAAAAAAAAATAGAGAGAGATAAATGTGGTATATCCTTCTAGACTTAGAAGAGAAATACGTGAATAAAAAATATTGAGATAATGCTACTTCTAAAAAAAGCTCAAAGGAGGAAAAAAAATGTTGGAAACGATGTCGCTATTAAGACAATTCTTTTTTTTAAAAAAAAAAATACCATAATGCTACAAACAAAATTTCCACAAAAATGAAAGGAAAAAAAAAAAAATAGAGGGGGTGAGTTAAAAAGAATAAATTTGCGAAGAGTTAATTTAGCTATTTATAGAAAAATTAGATTTCAAATCATTATTATGTTTTATTTTCATTTAAAACAAATATATTTACAAATAATAAAACTATTGGAAATGCTTTTTTTAGATATAATAATATTTGGTTTATTTCTTAACGTTTTTAGATAAAATGAGATTTTTATCCCTGACATTTTTTAGATAATATGAGATTATAGACCAAATCTGAATCTGGATTTTTTATATAAATTTATTTTTATAACGAATTATTCAAATCATTTTTTTGGGAAAAAAAACTATTATCACTCCAATATTCTCAGTTCAAGGTGAATGCCACAAAAAGAGGGAGATTATTTTTACTTAGTGATATAATGTGAAATTACACTTTCAATATCTATTCATAGCCCATTTTAGTTAGGTTTTAGATTAGAATTAGATAATAAATAGATTTTTCATAAGTGGTTTTTCCCCTTTTAACATGATTCAAAATTATATATATTTTTAAATTTTTTTTAACGTTTTTAAATAAAATGAGATTTTTATAAAGAAATTTTTTAGGTAATATGCGATAATAGATAAAAGAAAAATTCTTATAAACGGAAAAATCTCAGAAATATTTACACTTTATAGCGAAAAGTTCTAAAAATATTTTGTACTTTGAAATTTTTTGCTATAAAGTATAAATATTTTTAAATAATTTTTTTATATTTAAAAAGACCCAGATGAAATCTAAAACTAGATTTTTATATTAAAAAATATTTTTTTTAATGTGATAGCATATAGATAGACATTTTTTCATAGCTCTTTTTATAAATTCTTGAAAAGAAAAAGAAAGAAAAGGGAGAGAAGATGATGAAAATTGATATATTGAATTTAACTATTTATAGATAAAATTTTGATTTCATAAATCTGATTTTATGTTAAATCAAACTATATTAACGTGATATGGCATGAGATATAGAAAGATAAAATGTGAGAAAAATTTGATTTCATAATAAAATCAAATCATATTAACGTGATATAGCCATAGTTTAAAATTTCCTTTGCCTCAAAATTTTGAATTGGGGGAAATTTTGTATTCCACCAATTCTGATGAAATTTCGAGATCTCAAACTTTGAAGGTTTTGAGAATATTTCGAGAATATTCTGATTTCCTCTATTTCGAAAAAGTTAAGATTTCTCACAAATTTCGAGAAATTTCTGAAGGAATTATGAAGTTCCATAATGAATGCGGGGATCAGTCCAATTTTAATTGTCATAGAACAATAAAATTACATAACACAATTTATACAATTAATATTTAATTTATAGCATGCAAGGAAGAAAGAGGAGAAGAATTTACACTTGAAGATACTGAAACCTTCTTCATGAATTGGCTCCTCTTCGATCACTGATGTGATCATAACAAGCGATGAAATGAGTATTAAGTGTGATGCTAAAACACACTATTTTATCTAATTGAACCCAAGTGCAAACTCAACTAAAGTCCTAATGAGTCCAGGGTCGAACTCAGGCATTACTTTACAAGTATGCAATGAAGTCTAATGCCTTGATCTTGACACAATTGATTACAGATCAGATTGATTTTTGATAAAACTTAAACACTAAGTTATGTGCGATGGGAAGGTTTATACTTTAAGTGAAACAGTATATGCGATGATAGGGTTGAGAAGAATATTCGCTAACAATTCCTAAGTGAATATATAAATCATGTGTTCATACAATGCACATAATATTAGAACTTACACTTCTCAGTGTACATAGCCACATTATCCTATCTCTAAGATGCATGTGATGAGTGTGTAATGCAAAAAATGTTACTTATATCTAAGGAACCTCTTCTCTTGTTTTATGAGTTCTAAATGTTTAATTTTCTCAAAATGAGATTTAAGCTACTTAGGTTAATCTTCTGAGTTATCCAAGTATTCATTAGACATACATAAAACAAGTGAAACACATGAGTTAAATATTACTTAGTTTATGTTAGCTAGATGCTTCTCAACCCATGAAAGATTTTAGTTGTTCATGATGAATAAAGAGAGTATGGATGAAAGTTGAAATGAATATGTATTCATACTAAAGAAGTAAGTCTTCACAATGCTTAAACATTACAAATACGCTTTAAGATAAAAAAAAAAAAAATAGAGAAACTGAGTCAAACCGTGGTGCACAATTTTTTGTTTCCCTCGACTTCCTAAATGACCGCTTCACTATAAGTATTGAAATTTGAAATTCCTCTTTTACTCCCACAGGAAACCAAAGCTTTCACTAAGTTTTTGAATGAACGTAAGAGAAAGGGGCTCATTTCACAGAATTTGTATTGTTGACTATTCTCTTTGCGCGTTCCTCTCTCTCTTTGCATGGCGATTTCATGACTATTTATAGACGAAAATGATATCTTTTCTTTTCTTACTAATGATTGTGTTGATAAGGTACATTATATTCCATACCTTAATGCGCCACCTATTGTGCGTCAGAGGTTCATTGGCTCTGTAACGAAGCTTTCTTATCAGCTACCAACTCAATCTTTGATTTGATCTCCACTGCCCAAGTGTTGCACCATGCCTCATCGCCTAGAGTCACCGACTCGCCTCGCTATGCAATCATGCGTAAGCGTTGAGATTTCTCATTTGATCGTATCGTCAGTCATTCTGCAGTTAAACAAAATGATTTAGCTTTAAAATAGACAATTAGGCGTTGAGTGCGTGAGATCGCATGCCACAATTATTTCTATAAATTTTATTAGCAATTCGTCGCATTTTCAGAGCTTTTTTTTCCTAGTTGTTTTAGATAAAAGGGGCAAAATCTACAAGTCATCAATCAGGAACAATCAGGATCCAACGAACGGTAAATCCAAAGGGCACCACCACAAGAATTACCTCTGTATTCTCTTGGGATGAGAATTTCTCAATAGATGTGGGCTCTGAGATTTTGGAAGAGGGGGAGAGATTTTTTAGATAGGCGAATTAGTGTGATTTTTTTTTTTTTTTTTTTTTTGAAAATTACAGAGATGTTTTCTTTTTTGTATTCAACCTTAAAGAGAAAAAAAAAAAAAAAAAAAAAAAGAAAAGAAACTTCCTGCAAAACCACCACACGTTAGTGATTAAAGAATGAAGGGAAAGAAGTTATTTCCCTCCCTTTAATTTTGAAATTTAAAAAATAAATTAAAATTAATTTAATTTAAATATAATAATTATATATATAATAACTAACTTCTTATATGTATATATAACTATATGTTATATCATGTATAACACATAACCTATAATTTTTATATTATATCTAATACAATATCACCTATAGTTTTAATTCTCTCAATAATGCATGGTATTTACTATAAATCATATTTATACTAAATTCAATTATATGAATCTCATTCATATAATTAGTACTTGAATCATATTCAAATATTTAATTCCTTTCTACATAAACTTTATATTATAATGTATTGAATACATTATATTAATTATATCACATATAATTAATTCCCTCAATTAATTTGAACAATTCAAATTAATCCAAAATTAATTCTCAATAATCCCTGTTAAGCTACAGAGATGACCTTATGGACCTGGAGATCGAAGCTCCAATGATACTTAAATAATTAATTAAACTCCTTAATTAAATTATTCAACATCCATTAACTGTCGGTCACTTTACTAAAAACTGACAGCTGCACTATTTGCATTACAGATATATTTCTATGTCCATTGGATATAACCAGCCAATAGTGCGATGAATCTTCACAAATTGCTCGTAAATACATTTGGACTAAATTACCATTTTACCCCTGTAGTTATATCTAATGAACAATAAGTCATTGTCCAACTATGACCAAACCCCTCCTGGGTCAAGAGAGGGTGTGGCGCCACATTATTCAAACCCCGAAATCAGCCTTTGGGGAAGCAATTTATCTACTTACCCAGACGTTAGGGAATGAATGAATTCCATCTTGTGTAGTTGTGTTCCCAGCTCCTCTATCAGACGAATCCCTAACATGGTAGGCTTATTGAGTCGGTAATCTGGCCACTCTCACCCATACAAATTAAAGGATCACCTTCATAGGCAAGAGTTCACAACTCACTCAGGATTCAGGTCATATCACCTATGGTCATCCTAGTGAAATGTAAGTCTCTATTATGAATGGTGTTATATAATGAGACTAATCATTTTATGGCCCAGTTTTATACAAACTCCTTTGTATAGAACACCTCTACTCACGTGTCTCTACATAAATTATCAGAATTAGATCATTTGTAGCACTTTACAATAATTGTAACATCTACAAAGCAAGCTGTATTCGTAGTATTACCAAGGTAAAGTGCCCAACCTTATCCATCTACTACAGACTATTTAGGCTATCACTTAAACATGATCTTATGATCCATTTGTGTCGCTACATACTTATTTAATCTACAGAAGATAACCTTGGATGTTAGTTTATTGGTTTTGTAAGTTAATGCTACTATATATCAAATAAAACATCTCATATTTTATTAAATAAATAAAATATTTGTACATTACAATTACAAACTACAGAATCTACGAGATTTAGGACATCAACCCTAACAATCTTCCACTTGCCCTAAAGCTAGTGAAGTGTACAATATAAAAGTCATACTAATATAAAAATACACATAAAACAATAAACTAAGGCATAAAAATGTGCCTAGTACAAAATCTCCCACTTGTCCTAGACTAAATATGGCCTGTCTCGTAGACCCATACTCTGCAGGTGGCCCTCAAACACCTTAGCCATGAGGGCCTTTGTAAATGGATCAACAACTTTGTGCTCCGAAGCTATCTACATGACGATCACGTCCTCTCGGTGCATAATCTCTCAGATGGGATGATACTTCTGCTCTATGTGCTTCCCGCACTTGTGACTCCTGCATCTCTATTATCACAATAAAGAGTGATGGGCTTAGACATATCTGGAACCACTTTCAGATCAGTCATAAATTTCCCGAGCCACACAGTTTCCTTAGCAGCTTCACAATCCACCACATACTCAGCCTCCATAGTATAGTATGAAGGAACTCTAAAACTAGAGAACCAATGAGCGGAAACAGATCGTTCCAAATCCCATTGTGAAAGAACAAAACATCTTCAATCAAACAACAACAATTATGCATAACTAGTGAATTACAACATGCTACAAAGGTAAAAACAAAGGGATCGAGTAAACATACCCTTGAAGAACCTTTTCTTCTAGTATTTCCTCAATCGAACTTAGCAACGCATCCCACAACATGAATGAAACACGTCTCTAGAAAATCCTTGAAATGCGCAACGAGTGAAACTCGATCCTCGACTCTCGAATAGAAACTTGACACTACCATCAGGCTACCTTGGTATTCTCGGTGTGAGAATCCAGGAGATGTGGGCTTCGTATAGATTTGGAAGAGGGATGGAGGAACTAGATGATCGGGAAAACGATCGAGTAAGTAGAAGAAGGATGAAGTCTATCATTTAGACTTGGGTACTCGATCATTTAATAATAAGTATCTAGCATATAGAATCCTCGATTGATCGTTTACTCTCTCAACCAAGCTATCGTAAAACTTGATGCCTTTAGCACGTGAAATCTTCAAAATGAAAATAATTTTCACTTTTATCCATTCAGTTGCCATAAACTATCCATAACCAACCACTAAATCGATTATTGGAGAAAACCAAAATCAATTATCTTATAATCAATTATCATATTATATTTATAACCTATAGTTTTAATATCACATCATATGTAACATATAAACCATAGTTCTTTTTCTCCTTTATGACATTTAATATAAATCATATTTATATTAATTCCTCCAATAATTAATGTATCAAATACATTTAATTAATTATATCATATATAATTAAATTTCCTCTTGTTAATATGAACACTTCAAACTAACCCAAAAACTGATTCTCAACATGAATCCATTAAGCTACCAAGGGGACCTTATGGACCTGTAGCTTGAAGCTCCAATGATACGTGAATAACTGACTAATCTCTTTAATCACGATATCCACCATCCATTAACTGTAGGGCACTCGACTAAAGATCGACAGCTGCATTCTGTTGGGGTTGATGCCCTAGAGTCTCGTGTCCTGTAGTTTGTAAACAGTTTGTACGAACGTTTGTGTTGTTAATATATGATATTTACTTCACATCTTGTATTTTTGCTCTACTTGTTTTATTTGCTTTACCACAAACAAATAAACATAAAATCTCTGGTTATCTGTATGTGACTCAAGCATGTATATGGTGACATACAAGTGGATCATGTCTTGAGTGATAACCAAAATGGTCTGTAGTATATAGATATAGGAGGAAAACTTTATCCTGGTAACGCTACGGATGCGGCCCACTTTGTGGAATTGTCACAAGTGTTGTGACTTGTCACAGATGGTCTGATCTTGATCATTCATGTTGGAGACATGCAATACAAAGAGTTTGTATAAGACCTGACCACGAAATGTTAATGTCTCGTTATATAACACCGTTCATGACAAAGACTTCACTTCACTAGGATGACCATAGATAACATGACTTCAATCTTGAGTGAGTTGGGAACTCCTGCCATTGAGGGCAGTTCTTTGTTTTGTATGGGTGCGAGTGGCCAGGTCGCCGATTCAAACCTATCATTTTAGGGATTCGTATTATTTGGGAGCTGGGAACTCAACTACACAAGATGGAATTCACTCCTTCCCCGAGACATGGGTAAGTAGATAGATAGCTCCCTTAAGGGCTGATTCCGGGGCTTGAATGATGTGGGGCCACACAACTTCTCTTGGCCTGAGAGGTGTTCACGCATAGTTGGACTATGTTGTATTTTCATTAGAGGAATCAGTGGTACTTAAGGAGTGAGATGTAACTACAAGGGCAAAATGGTAATTTGGCCCAACTGTACTTACGAGCATCTGTGAAGGGTCATCGTACTCATGATTGGTTAAATCCAATGGACACAAAAATATATATGTGTTAAGAAGAGTTCAGCTGTTGGTCTTTAGTAGAATGCATGACAGTTAACGGATGGTGGATCTCGTGGCTAAAGAGTTTAGTCAGCTATTCACGGACCGTTGGAGCTTCGAGCCACAAGTCCATTAGGTCCCCTGGGTAGCTTGGATAAAGTCGAGAACCAGTGTTTAGGTTAATTTGAAATGTTCAAATTGACAAGAGGAAGTTTGATTATATATGATATAATTGGACTGGTTAATTACATATGATATAATTGGCTAAATGTATGAGATACATTATTTTGGAGGAAATTAGATATAAATATGATTTATATCAAGTAGAAGAGAAAATACTATAGTAGATATGTTATATCAAACTATAGGCTAAAAATGTAATATAATTATATTTTTTAATATTTTAGTTGGTTAATTATATGATAATTAACCCAAAAATCACGCTTGGACGTGGGTTAGTGGGGCAACGTCGGTTATTGTAACCGATGAATTAAAATGAAAATAGTTTTCATTTTGGTTGCCCATCTAAAAGAAATAGAGAGGGCGTGTTGGTAGAATAGTAATCGATCGCTTAAGAATTTCTAGAGCCTATATGATAGTCACTCTCCGCCTAAACGATCGTCCACCTCGCGCCTAAACGATCGCACACTAGTTTCTATACGATCGCATAGCTTCTCTAAACAACCATAGTGTGTGTCGAGTTTGCTAAACGATCGTATACCATTTCCTAAGTGATCGTCAGTAAAACCTACACGATCATGTAGTGTCATAAACGATAAGCATCGTGCCTGTCCAAAAGAAATAGAGAGATCGCGTTGGTAGAATAGTGATGGATCGCTTAAGAATTTCGAGAGTCTATACGATAGTCACTCTCCACCTAAACGATCGTTCAATAAAACCTACACGATCGTGTAGAGTCTCCTAAATGATATGCATCGTGTTATGCGATAGCACCTTTTCCCTCCCACTTGCTTATCGCCTACACGACCCGTGCTTCCTCCTTCCTCTACCAAATTCACCAAAGACCACGCTTTGGGTTCTCACTCCGAGAATACCCGAGGCTCTTTTCTGGTGGTGTCGTCCCCGCGACGTTCGTGCTCATGTTGCTATAGTTCCGAAGCTTGAAGAACATCTTCAACTGGTATTACACTCTCTCCCATGTTATATCTTGTTCATAGCATGCCGATAATTATTGGTTATTTGCATAACTATACGTTTGAATGTATATTGTTGTATTTTGGTCATTGTGAAATTGGAGCGATCCAAACGCGCTCATGGAACTCTTCGGTAAGAGAACCTTCACATTCTTCGCACTACAGATATATTTATGTGTCCACTGGATATAACCAATCAACCGACGATGATCCTTCACAAATCGCTCGTAAGTACAGCTGAGCCAATTTACCGTTTTGCCCCTGTAGTTACATCTAACTCCTTAAGTACCACTAATTCCTTTAATGAAAAATACATCATAGTCCCACTATGAGTAAACACTTCTCGGGCCAAGAGAAGGTGGGGCGCCACATTGTTCAAGTCCTGAAATCATCCCTTAAAGGAGCAATTTATCTACTTATCCCTACTTCAGGGAATAAGTGAATTTCGTCTTGTGTAGCTGGGTTCCCAGCTCCCCAATCAGATGAATCCTCAAAGTGGTAGGTTTGAGTCGGCGATCTGGCCACTCACACCCATACAAATCAAAGAACCGCCCCTCATAGGTAGGAGTCCACAACTCACTCAATATTAAGGTCATGTTACCTAGGGTCATCCTAGTGAAATGAAAGTCTCTATCATGAACAACGTTATATAATAAGACTAAACATTTAGTGATCCAGTCTTATATAAACTCCTTTGTATAGAGCATTCCCACTCTCATGTCTAATACATGAATGGTCAGGATCAACCCATTTGTAGCACTTTACAACACTTGTAACATTTACAAAGCGAGTCACACTCGTAGCGTTACCAGGATAAGGTTTCCCTCCTTTATCCATATACTACAGACCATTTAGGTTATCACTTAAAACACGATCCACTTGTATGTCTCCACATACATGCTTAAGTTACAACGATAACCAGGGATCTTAGTTTATTGGTTTGTGGTTAATGTAACTAAAATATCTCATATTTCATAGACTGAGGTGAATAAAATATCTCATATTATAAATCATCAAACTGTTTGTTTTTTAAAATTTGATTGAGATAGACCTAAGATCACTTTTCCAATGAGATTAGAAATCTAAGTTCAATATTTTAAATCGGTTTAATAGGATTAAATTGATTCCTAATAAAAGATTAAATATGTAACAAATATATCTATAAGGGACCTTTTATCTAAGACCGATTTTGGCTAGGCTAAGGTACTTAAGTCGATGAAACATCGCACCCTTACCTGGAAACCTACCTAGAAAGATGAATTAGATAGATTTTTTACATGCACGCAAATTTGATGAAAGTCTATTAAATAGTTTAATAAGACTTGAATTAATGTTGTTTAATCATCAAAGACATGAATTGTTTTTTTAGCAAATCAAACAAATACTTAGATAAAATTAGTAGTTGAATTTTCTAAGTCAATGAACCCTAGGTAGAACACTCAGTGGGAAGAAAATGGGGTATATGATACTTCACTTTAACCTCTACATGTTTCTCCCTAAAAGTTCCCAGCATGAGATCTACTCTCGGCCTCGAGGCACCATGGGTGTCCTCCTACGGGTAGCGTTTAGGTAGGTCAATACCAAGGTGAATGGAGAGAGTGTTTATAGTAAGTGGGAGCGGGACGTGTGACAACATATCCCTAGCCTCTCTCATTAAGTTGGATAAAGTTTTATGCATCGCCTCGTGGCATCGTGAGTGTCCTCTAAAGGATTTGCAAGTTTTGCATCATTTATTTAATCTCCAGAAATGGATAGGGTTGCTTTAGTCTCTTGTTCTAATCAGCTTTTCCCCAAGGTTGATTCATTAGGGAGAGACTCTAGAACCTAAAATGAAGAGTTACACTTACACAGAATTGTTAAGGATGTTAACAAATTCTGGACCGAACAATGGTGACTATTAGTTACAGTTACAAGGAGTTGTTTCTATCTGATGGTTGAGAATGTCTCATTTCAGTGAAGGGGCACTTGATCACCCTACAGTGACTTTTGTCCTGTCTCACTGAAGCATCATTGCAAAATAGATGTCACTTAGGGTATATTAGACTATTTTGCTAAAACTTGTTTGGTTTTCTAAAAGTGGTTTAATGCAAGTATACTTAATTAAGTTTGTTCTTATTTCAACAATTTAATATGGCTACCGCGACTCTTAGTTTGCTTGCTGCTGATAAATTAACTGGCAAAAAATTACGCTAGTTGGAAAAACACTATAAACACGATTTTAATCATCGATGACTTACGTTTTGTTCTAATGGAGGAGTGTCCTTCTATTCCACTCCCTCCTACTGCTCGAAATGTTCGGGAAGCATATAAACGCTAGATAAGGGAAAACGCGAAGGCTCGAGTGTATATCTTGGAAAGCCTTAACGAAGTCTTGGCCAAGAAGCATGAGCTCATGGTCACTGCAAATGAGATCATGGAGTCCCTGAGGGGAATGTTCAGACAACCATCCGCACAGCTCAGGCACGACGCTCTCAAATATATCTTCAATTCACGTATGCAAGAGAGGGCATTTGTTTGGGAACACATTTTCAACATGATAATCCACTTCAATGTGGTTGAGATGAACGGGTCAAGCATCGATAAGGTAGCCAGGTTAGCATCATTTTGGAATCTTTACTAGAAAGTTTCCTTCACTTTCGTAGCAATGTTGTTTTGAACAGGATTGACTACAACCTAACTACTTTGCTCAATGAGCTGCAGACTTTCCAATCTTGTTGAAAAACAAGAAGAATAAAGGTGAAGTAAATATTGCTTTATCATCTAAAAAGTTCCCCAAAGGTTCGAACTCTAGAACTAAGTCTGCACCTTCTTCCTCCGGCGCTAAAAAATGGAAGAAGAATAAGGGTGGAAACGGGAAAGCTGCTGCTAACCCAGGAGTTGCTACTCCAAGGGATAGACAACAAGTGAGGGTTGACAAGGGAAAATGTTTGCATTGCAACCAGGATAAACACTAGAAGAGGAATTGCCCCAGATATTTGGCAGAAAAGAAGAAGACCAAACAAGGTAAATGTGATTTACTTCTCTTGGAAACTTGTTTAGTGGAGAATGATGATTCTACCTGGATTATTGACTCTGAGGCTACTAACCATTTTTGTTCTTCATTTCAGGAAGTTAGTTCCTAGCGGCAACTTGATGCTGGTGAGATGACAATGCGAGTTAGAACCAGGCACGTTGTCTCAGCTGTGGCAGTGGGAGATCTCTGGTTATCTTTACAAAATAAATTTCTCATTCTGAATAATGTATTTGTTGTTCCTGATTTAGAAAGGAACTTAGTTTCTGTAAAGTGTCTTTTGGAACATTATTATCAAATTAACTTTTCTTATAATAAAGTGTTTATTACTAAGAATCGTGTTGATATATGTTCTGGTAAACTGAAAAACAATTTGTATGTGTTAAGGTCGTTAGCAACAAGTGCCCTCCATAACATAGAGATGTTTAAAACTGTCGTAACTCAAAATAAACGACTTAGAATTTCTTCAAGAAAATGTCCAACTTTGGTACCTAAGACTAGGACACATTAATCTCAATAGAATTGAGAGGTTGATGAACAATGGACTTCTAAGCGAGTTAGAAGAAAATTCTTTACTTGTGTGTGAATCATGCCTTGAAGGCAAGATGACTAAAAGATCGTTTACTGGAAAATGAAAATGTCATAGGGCCAAAGAACCTCTAGAACTAGTGCATTCAGACCTTTGTGGTCTGATGAATGTAAGAGCTAAGGGAGGTTATGAATATTTCATCACTTTCACTAATGACTATTCAAGGTATGGGTACGTTTATTTAATGCAACATAAGTCTGAGTCTTTTGGAAAGTTCAAAGAATTCAAGGCTGAAGTTGAAAATGCATTAAATAGAACAATTAAAACACTTCGATCTGATCGAGGTGGAGATTTTATGGATTTAACTTTCTAGAACTATTTGATAGAACATGGAATAGTATCCCAACTCTCACCACCTGGTACACCTTGACTAAATGGTGTATCAGAGAGGAGAAATCGAGCCTTATTGGATATGGTTCGGTCTATAATGAGTTACGCTTCCTTACCTGACTCGTTTTAGGGTTATGCAGTGGAGACTACAACATATACCCTGAATTGCGTTCCTTCCACGAGTGTTTCCAAAATACATCTAGAGTTATGGAATGGTCGTAAAGCTAGTTTACGTCATTTCAGAATCTAGGGTTGCCCAACACATGTGCTTGAGGTCAATCCTAAGAAACTGGAACCACGTTCAAGGTTATGTCTATTTGTAGGCTACCCCAAGGGAACGAGAGGTGGTTATTTCTTTGATCCTAAAGTTGTATCGACAAATGCTACTTTTCTTAAGGAAGACAACATAAGGGAGCACAAACCCAGAAGTAAAATTGTGTTGAATGAGATTTCCAAGGAAACTATTGAATCTTCAACAAGAGTTGCTGAAGAGCCTAGTGTTGGGAATGTTGGGCTTTATGTCCTAAAACTCGTGGCTAGTAAACACTAAACTTATTCTTAAAATTCAATAAGTTGTTGTTGAATATATGAATTGCTTATTTCATTTTAGAAATAAATCCAATAAACTAAAAGATCCATGACTATTACATGAATACATGAACTTTATGTGGAGACATAAAAGTGGAACAGGTTCGAGTAAGTAGTCAAAATGATCTATAGTATATGAATAAGGTTGGATGCCTTATTCTGGTAACACTATTGGATGTGACCCACTTTGTACTTGTTACAACGAGTTGTAAAGTGCTACAAACGAAGTGATCCTGATTCGTACATGTAATGACATGAGAAGTGGGGGCATCCTGTGCAATAAGTTTGCACAAGATCGGACCACGAAATAAGTCACTCTTACTTTATAACGTTTTTTTACTGCTTAAGACTGACTATGTCAAAGTGATGACCTAGGTAACTTGACCTTAATCCTGAGCTAACTATGAACTCCTGTTTATTCGGGATTATTCTTAGATTTACATAGGTAAAGGTTGGCTCAACAGCACCGGCTCAATAAACCTCCCATTCAGGGGTAAGACCGGGTAGATAGCTGGGGACATAAGGTACAAGATGGAATTCACTCTTACCCACTTTCAGGGATAGTAGAGAGGTTGTTCCCCTAAGTGCTGACTTCGGGTTTTGAACAAGGGGCCCGTCCTCTCATTGGCTCGAGAGAGACTTGGTTTGATGATCAGATCACAAACAAATTGTTCATTAGAGGATCAGTGGGACTTAAGGAATAAGAGGTAATCTCAGGGATAAAACAGCCATTTGACCTAGTCGTTATTACGAACAACCTGTGAAGGGTTAAGTCATTAATCATGGTTATATCGAATGGACATAATATATCTACAGTGAGGGGAGTGCAACTCTGGGCTTTAGTGGAATGACCCAATAGTTAACGAATGAGGGTTAATTTGTGTAAAGAGTTTAGCCAATTAATCTCGGATCGTTCGAGCCCATGATCTGTAGGTCCATGAAATCTCCCTACTAGCTCACAAATGGATTAGTCTTAGAGTAGCATGATAAGTTAATTTGAAACTTTCGAATTAGAATTAAGGGAATTAGTAATTATATGTGATATAATTAGTTTAATTTTGGAATTAAACGAAATTGGAGAATTAATTAATATTTAAATATGATTTAAATATTAAATTCATGAATAGGGATTCATGATGGTGGAATTAGTGTTAAATTAATTTAATATTTGATATTGAATTAATTAAAATCAATTAAAATTTTTAATTAATTAATTATTATTAATTTTATTAGATAAATTAATTATTGAATTAATTTTGTAAAATTAATAATAGTTTTATGATTTCCAAAATAAAATTTATTTTAGAAATTTATTTTGAAAATTAAAATTGAATTAAAAAGAAAAGAAAATTTGAAAATTGAAAAAATCCGAAAAGTTGGATTTTTCCACTAATTCCAACTAGCTTACACATTTTCCACTTCCAAATTCAGTCATAAATCCTAGCATGAGCTGCAATTCAGGTAGCAATGGTTCTTGCATGATTGTCATGCAATATATACTAAAGAATTTGAGTGGAATTGAGCATGCATTTGGGTAGATTAAGCTGAAAATCTTCAAAGGTTGAAGATAGGTTTCCAATTGGAAAACCAGAAACCTCTTCTCTCTTTTCCCTTAATTCAAGCTTATTTTGAGTCACACGACTCAATTCAAGGTACCAAGAGGATAGTAGGGAAGGTCTTATGGTGGTTCACAAGCTAAATTGATGAGAAATTGTAGTTGGAATTCGAGATTCAAGTGTTTCTTCAAAGGTATGTCATGAAACCCTCTTCATAGTTTATGAGCATGCTTGATTCAAAGCCAAAATTAATGAATTAGAATGCTTAATGATCTGTTTTTCTTCCGTTGCATATTTTCTAACTCTAACAGGTAAATCTCCTTGTAATCTCGTAGTTTGTAAACTCTATATAAACATATTGTTGTTAATAAAATAAGTGTTATTTTATAAGTATATACTCATTTCAATAAACTAAGATCTGAGGTTATTTCATATAATTTAAACAAGTATGTAGAGACATACAAGTGGATCTTGTTTAAATAATAACCTAAATGGTCTGTAGTAGATGGATAAGATTGGGTACCTTATCCTGGTGACACTACAGATATAGCTCGATTTGTAGGTATTACAAGTGTTGTAAAGTGCTACAAATGATTTGATCTTAATCATTCATGTGGAGATATGTGAGCGGGGTATCCTATACAAAGAGTTCCTATAAGAACTAACCACAAAATGATTAGTCTCTTTATATAACACCGTTAATAATAGAGACTTATATTTCACTAGGATGGCCATAAGTGACATGACCTGAATCCTGAGTGAGTTGTGAACTCCTGCTCATGAAGAAGATTCTTTGATTTGTATGGATGAGGGTGGTCAGATTGCTAACTCAACAAGCTTACCATTTTGGAGATTCATCTGATTAGGGAGCTGGGAACTCAGCTACACAAGACGGAATTCATTTCTTCCCTGATGCAAGGGCAAGTAGATAAATTGCTCCCATAAGGGCTGATTCTGGGTCTTGAATATAGTAGCCACACCCTTTCCTGGGCTAAGAGGACTTGGTCATAGTGGGACTATGACTTATTGTTCATTAGAGGAATCAGTGATACTTGAGTTAGATGTAACTACAGGGGCAAAACGGTATTTTGACACGGCTATATTTGCGAGCAATTTGTGAAGGGTCATCGCACTGTTGATTGTTTATATCCAATGGACACAGATACCTGTAGTGCGAAGAGTGCAGATGTCGTTCTTTAGTGGGGTGACCGACAGTTAATGGATGTTGGGTAAGTTAATTAAAGAGTTTAATTATTTATCCGAGTAACGTTGGAGCTTCAATCTACAGATCCATAAGGTCTCAACTGTAGCTCAATAGGATTTAATCTTTGGATTAATTTGAAGTGTTCAAATTAATTTAAGGAATTAATTATATATGGTATAATTAATTATAACGTATTTGATACATTATGAGAGAAATTTGAATATGATTCAAATACCAATTATATGAATGAGATTCATGTAATTAAATATAAACATGATTTATATTGAGAGGATTAAATATTTGGATATGATCCAAATATCATTTGTATGGATAAGATTCATATAAATGGATTTAATATAAATATGATTTATAATAAATGTCACGTATAGTTAAGAGAGAATAAAATCTATAGTTTATGTTGTATTTGATGCAATATAAAACTGTAGACTATATGTTATATATGATATAACATATAGTGTATATATAATAAAGTAGTTATTATATATTATTAATTTATTTGAAATTAATAAAAGGGAAGGAGTTATAACTCCCTCCCCACATTCTCTCAAAGAATATCTAACAAGTAATAAAAGAAGTTGAGAGATCATCTTCTTCATACAGTTCACAATTACCAAGAAAAGTTCTTTATGAAAAAACTTCCTCTATCCTCTCCTTCTAGTTCCCTCTACCAAGAATTCAAGCAAAACCCACTACTCCTGTTTGAATTCTTTAGTCTCAAAAGAGAATACAGAAGGTTCTCGACTGGTAGTGTTCGTGCGTGAAGAAGAAGGAGATCCACAACGAAGGAGTTCCGTTCGTGATTGTCCGAGGGATTCGTGAAGAAAGGTTCTTAAAAGGTGATATCTCTTGAACTTGTTTCTTGTTTAAAAGCATGTTGTAATTTAATGTTAAATACATATATCATTGTATCTTTATTGGAAATTTTGTTTTCAATAATTAATGGAATTTGGACGATCCGCTTCCGCTCAAGGATCTCCTCATATCGGATTTCCTTCAATTGGTATCAGAGTCAGGTTTGTGGTTTCTAATTCCAATTTCCATTCTTGTATTGAATTCGCTTACAGTTCTGATGGGTTTTAGAATCTGCATTGCGTTTATATGATAAATGTTTGTGGCTGAATGTTGATGGCCTCGTTGATAGCCACTGTACAATTGCGAAGTCCTTCAATTTTCCTCTGATTTTGGCCTCGTTTTCTCTAGAAATCCACCGGAAAACTCACGAATGACTCAAGACTAAAGAATTACATACTCTATCACAATTAATGCCCAAAAAAAAGGCCTTTACAAACCAAAATTTATAAAAATAAAGCGACTAATCTAAGGTCCAATCTCGTAAACATCCAAAAATTGCAAGCATTCATAATCATTCATCATATGAAAACATATAGAATGCAATCCACCAATAGATGTGTAAAACCAATTCTGGAACAATAAAAATTGGGACAAAAAACCTCTGCTCTGTTACAAATTGAAGGAACTGTGAAGTTTTGTAATAGAAGTAGGGATCGATCCAATTTTAATTTTTACATAACAATAAAATTATAAAACACAATTTATGCAACTAATATTTAATTTACAACATGCAAGGAAAAAGGAGGAGAAGATCTTACCCTTGAAGATACCGAGACCTTCTTCACAAATTTACTCTTCTTCGATAATGAACAATCACGATCCAGCGAATGGTAAATCCAAGAGGTACCACCACAAGAATTACCGTAGGTTTTGAGATTTTGGAAGAGAATGGAAGATTTTTTAGAGAGACGAATTATTGTGGTCTCTTTTTTTGAAAATTACAAAGAGTTTTATTTTCTATATCCACCCTAAAGAGAAGAAGGAGAGAGAAAAGGAACTTCCTGCAAAACCACCAAACGTTAGTGATTGAGAGAATTAAGTGAAGGAAGTTATTTCCCTCCCTTTAATTTTGAAATTTAAAAAATAAATTAAAATAAATTTAATTTAAGTTATATATATATATAATAACAACCTTATCATATATATATAATAACTACCTTATCATATGTATATATAATTATATGTCATATCATATGCAATAAACAACTAAATGTTGTCTTACTTTATAAAAAATGTGATTGAAAATGGTCAAATATACTCTAATTAAACCACATTAAAGTTTCATTAACTAATTATAACAATTTTCATCAATTTCTATCAATTTTTATTTTTTTCCTAAAATTTTGATCACGTTTTCGGGATGCCCTTAATAACCAACGCTATTACACTCGTAGTCTCTGAAGGATGAGAACCCACTATGTAGCATCGATGTCAAATTCCTTCTTTGGAAATGCACCTTCACCTGCCCCTTTTCCGAATGGATTAGTTGGTACTTGAAATGTTAAAAAAAAGCCCGGGAAGGGGAGAGTGGCCAAGCGGTCAAAAGCCTCCTTCCTTCAGGCTTTAGGTTCTTTGTTTATCAGGAATGAAATACTTTTCAAGCAAAAGAGTTCTTCCAGCCAGCCAGCCAACCCGCGGAGTTGAACACAAGCCCTTTTTAGTCACGCCCAGGTTCTTCTATCAATCTCCTGGCCCTTGCTTAACTCCTTGTTCTGTAAACCAGTCGCTGGTTGATCTGATCGGACCCCGGACACGCGAGAGCCCTCTAATTGTTTCTGCTAGGCCAACGTATTTCCCGGGGGAACCAGTAAATACTTCTGCTACGAAAAAAGGTTGTGATAAGAAACGCTCAATTTTGCGTGCTCGTGCTACGGTTAAGCGATCCTCTTCGGATAATTCGTCCAACCCAAGGATAGCTATAATGTCCTGCAGTTCTTTGTAACGTTGTAAGGTTTGTTTAACTCTTTGCGCAGTTTCATAATGTTTTTCACCAACGATTCTTTCCACAAAATCAGGACCTCGATATTTTCATTGACATCGATATTTCGAACTTTGGATATAGTATAAAATATATATAAAGATAAAATATGTTTTTTCAAAAGAGAAAAAAAGAAAGAAAAAACTACTATCATTTAACACGCCAAAAAATAAGAATATTTTTTAATTAACGTGTAGTGTCCAAAAAAATAGGAATATATATATATATATTTAAAAAAATTTAACTTCAAAGTGGAAAAAAATAGACCAAAAAATTTTATCTAATGTGAAATTACCTAAGATATCCTTGTAACCAATTACTATAGGGGCCAATTGGAGAAATCGAATGTTTTTCCCTCATAGTCCTTTTTAGATGGTATAGATAGAAGTATAAAGATTTGAATCTTTGATTTCAAGAAAAAATATTAGAGGTCAATTATCATTTATCTACTTACTATTAAGAGTTAAATACTATTTTATTATTTACATTTATAAGAAAAATGTGATAGGGCTAACCTAGTTCAAAGACAATTATTATATAATACTCTTCTTCATAAGATGTGGAAAGTTTCTTCTTTCATTTTTCCACATTGGTTATACCAAGAAAAATGTAACTAGAATTACAAATATTTGCGTGCTTATATGGTTATACATTAATTAAAATTAAATTTCCATAAATTTATATAATATATATATGTATATACACCGGCACACATATATACATACAAACACATACATATATATATATTTAAAAGATGCTCGTAAATTTTCAAAAGTTTGAATAATATCCTAACGTTTCAAAACTACTCTTAGAGTAGTAATTCTTTAGAACTTCAAACAATAACTATGTCATAAAATAGTGCGAGGATGACTTAGATCGAAAATTTCGATCGTTCATACCATTTCAGGTCACTGCCACATTGTTTTGAGTCTCGATTTCTATTTGAAATTCGAAAAAGTTTCTACTCAAATGGTAAAATTTAGGGATGGCATTGAAACTTTTGGAAGTAACGAGGTATTTATGAAATAAATGTCAAAGTTCAAAGTAATGGGTTTTTTTTCTTAACAAAGGAGAAATTTTCACAAATAGAAAAAATGGCAAATTATTTATAGAAATAGCAAAAAAATACTGATAGACTTCTACTAACTTTTATCAGTGTCAGTGTGTATTAGTGATAGAATTCTATCCATTTCTATTCAAGAATATTAAAATTTTACTATTTTATGTAAATAATTTTTCATATTTTTCTATTTTTGAAAATACTTAAAAAAAAATTGGAGGGAAAAAAAGCAAAAGAAAATGAGAAAAAGATGGAAGATAGAATCGAAGATGCGGAATCAGAGTGGAAGACAACTTGTTAGTTTAGTAATGCACTCAGGTGGGGCCCAGGAGAGAACATGAATCACTACCATTGATTATTAATAAATCCAACGGTGGGGACCTTCTCGTGACATCCGTTCGATCAATCGAGCGGCAGACAATCAGAACGGATACGTACTGACTTTCCCTTGGTCGGTGCTAACGTTGTGCGCCTTGTTCTAAGGTCATTTTCGTCATTCCACCCAATACAATAAATGTGGGAAATCAAATAAAGTGGGAAATACATTTCTGTGGGGCCGTTTGTTGGACAGATTTTATGAATTCTCGTGTTTGTTTAACAGTTTTCATTTCCCAGACATTTTCATTTCCCATGTAGGTTTTCTATTCTCTTTTAAAATTATGGGCAGTATATTTTCCCCTCTCTATCGATTTTTTATTTTACATATAATTTTACTTTAAATACAGTTAATTAATTAATATTAATTTAATAAAAATGATATAAATATTTATTTTAATAAATCAATAATTATATATTAAAATATTTACTTAACTTATTTGTATAATAAAAATTTATTAAATGAATGGAATTATCTTTTTACATAAATTATTAATTTATTAACTAATAATATCTTAAATATATTTAATTAGTAAACTATGTAATTAAATTTAGTTTATACTTCATTTTCAATAATAATAATTTATTACTTTATTTTTTTTTAATAATCAAGTAACTTATGGAGATTAATTTTAATTTGATAATTCATTATGAATATAATTATTTATAAGAAGTTAATTATTTATTGTGATTATTTTTTATTACTCTGTTCATTATTAACCTATCATATTTACAAAATACTTTTTAGTATTCATTATTAATATATCATATTTTTATCTCATTTTCTTCACATTTTATATAATATAATGTTCATTTAAATATATTTTCTTATATTATTTAATTAAAAGTAAAATTACTAATGTTGAACTTAATTAATAATAAAAATTATTAAGTGTTAGATTATAATTAATATGACGTTCATTCAATGCATTAACTGGTTAATTTTAATTATAAAAATTATTAAAATATTTATAGTTATAATTAAAATATCGAATATTTATCATTATAATTATAATCTTCAAATATTTATAATTAAATTAGTATTGATTCATAATTAATTAATTTTTTATTGATATATTGAATATTATTTATTCTTTAAATTGTTAAACTATTACAACTATAATAAGATTTTCATGCTTAATTTCATAAATTAAACACAAACACAAATTTTATTCACAAAATGTCCTTAGTATTTTATTTTTCCCTTCAAATTTTACTCACTAAATATTTAGTATAAATCAAGAGATATACATTCTCTCAAATCTCCACTCCCATAATTTGGACTCGGGAAAAAAAAAATATATATTAATATATATATGACCAAGTTTTTCCATATTTAAAATGTAAAATTGTCTAAAAAATATAATACACGTATTTAACATACTTGTCTATGACATTATATAAGATTGTTGTTGAATGTAATATAAAATTCTATTAGTAAAGAGGGATATAAATTTAAATATCAAATTTATAAACATTAAAAAGATTTATCATAATGGAATATGGTATAGAATTTCAATAATAAAGGAAGACCATTTCTTCTTTTTCTTTAATGGAACTCTAACAATTATATATATATATATAGTTAAACAATTAAATCATGATTGAAGAGTTCAATGAAACATGAATCCACAGTATTTGGTAGTAGATGGTTGAAAAATAAACTAGGAATAGGAATAAAATGAATTAAAGAGCATTTATTATATAAATGTTATGTGGTTGCTTGTTACACACAAAATAAGACCGACATAGAAAAATATAAAATATTCCACATTGCATGGGAAGTTTTATGGGAAAAAAAAATGTCACATTATATATAGTAGTGTATTTACCATACACATTTTTAAATAAATAAATATGATTGGATTTGTCAATTTTTGACTTTTCTAAACATTCACTTTCTAGTTTATAAAATAAATGAACCATTTTAAGGGTTTCCCTATCAATTATACAGAATCCAATTAATATTCATTTATTATTAATACTAGTGCAATACTAACCAAAGTCAGTTGCTTGACATTATTAAAGTTTTAATGGTTCTTCTTCCTCTTAATTCAACTAAGAATTCTCCCAAAAAAATAAAATCAAGTTATATGAATGCATTTGCCACCAAAATAAAGTATGTAGAAAAGACATTCCATTTCATCTCCAATGTTGAAACCTATTTTTATAGAAAAAGAAATATTTAACTACATCTTAAGTTGTATTCATCCTTTTGTATCTCATTAAATTATCTAACTACAGTTTACCACGTGTCACTCTTTGTTGTCTTTTTATAAAATATATTTCTAAATTTTTTTTGCTTTATACTTATGGTGGACCGAAAAAGCAATTCAACCTAAAATGCATCCAAATATTACTTTTATTTTTTTAAAAAAAAAAGCATGATTAAAATAACTAATACCCACAATATAGTTTCATTCACCAACGAGAACCTCCGCAAGTAGCAATGAAATTTTAGGGGTAAAAACTCAATTAACAAAACAAATAATAATAATAAATCAATCAAACCAACTTTTTTAGCCCCCTAACTATTTGTTTTTTTAACATTAAACATTCTCACAATTTTTTTGACAATGATTTTCATTTTTCTGGTGTAAAAGAGTGGTATGTGAGTCCCAAAATGAAAAGTCAGACCCTCAGATTTTGAGCCAATGAGCCAAGCGAAAAGAAATATACTGATCGAGTTGAGCTCTATCGTAGCGCTTTGTAACCTCAAGGGTTGCAATTCTCTTGACATTGTTGGTGTTACACGTAACAACATGTAAGTGTCAGAGGAAGAATATTATTATAAATAGTCTCAATTGACAACTCTCAAGGATAAGAAGTAAGCAAGCTCACACGAACTATATATATTATCTATAATAACTTAAAAATTGGAATGTGATCAGCTCAATACCACACTAGTGCTAGTGCAAGTAGGTTAACTTAGAGGTAGAAGAAGTGTTTATAAACCATCTTTTTAGTTTTCAAAACTTTACTTATTTTAGTATACAATTTAGCAAAAAATTTGGAGGTAGAAGAAGGGTTTATAAAAACAAAAAAATGGGCCCTTAGTCTTTTAGATTCATGAAATCAAAACTTTAAATCCTAATTCATAACACCTAGTCAAGTAAATGTATAAAAAATGGGAAATTTTGCCTTTGGGAAAAAAGAATTATAAATTTTATGGCCAGAAGAGAAAGAGAAGCGGAAAGGGCGTGGTGGTAATTTGGAGGCCATGGGCGGTTCGGACCGGACCCGTAGCCGGTTCATGGACGGTCACTTAAATGGTCCGCGGCCGGTGGTCAGTTCGCTGGACCGTTGACTGCTGTTGTTGCGGCTGTACGGATAGCTGGTTGCATTTTGATTTGTTAATTAATTAATTTTGGACATTTTTAACAAAACTACATAAGTTAATATGGGACTTTCAAAGAAACCTACAAAATCCATTCCTGACCACGGATGTACCAACTCAAAAGCCTATTGGTTTTTCAATGGATTATTACCACCAAATCCTCTTTATTATTTTAATGTTTATTCATGCATTTTTTTAATTAAAAAAACTTAATATGTTTATTTATTTATGTATTTATTTGGATCATTTGTAGCCCATGTTTATTAGATTAAGCCATCACATTTGTACTTTGTCATCGTTAATATTGTGTTTTATTCTCATTGCTTGTAATATTAATTGTAATCTCTCTATTAAAATAATGGTTTTGGCCTTCATAATTTTATAAACAATCCTTCATAATATTAATTGTACTCTCTCTGTCTATATTTTATTTTATTTTATTTTATTTTTTTTTGCAAGAGCATTCCTTATTTTATAGTCCACGACTCCAAAATCCAAGTCTCATAAGAGATTTCAACCTTTAATTTCCACATTGATTTTTTTTAGAAATTTTTTCACATTGAATTTAAGGTAAATTTCAATGATCATCATTTCAATATTCCAATCAAATTAAAGGAAATGCCTTAAAATCAAAACAATTTTTTGTATATCTTAAATTCAAGCATACTTGCTAACTTTTGTATACTCAACAAACTTTTAATCTAACTATATTATTAAGAATTAAAAATTAAAAATATGAAAGAATTCATATGATCTAGTGACAAAATTTAATGCATAAAAAACTAAGAATTTATTAAAATTTAGATCCCAATACAATATTGTTTATATTGACCGAGTTGAGAAGAAAAAAATATATACTTGAACTAGATAAAAAGTTTGGGAAGGGTTTGAATTATTGAATATATTGCGTTGTGTTTGGTATGGAAATCAAGATTTGTTATTCTTCTTTTAAACTCTTTTGAATAATGTTATTACGTGAAAAGATGGATATTTCAATTTATTGGTTAAAATTATTCAATGGGGGAGTGGTCAACATTAAGAATTAGAATTGGCACTCAATGTGTACGCATTGGATGGTCAAATATTCATGGTCATTTTGCCATCCTTGAATTTTTTATCACATTCAAAATTCTAAGGTTTTTAGTTTATGAAAATAACAGTTTGCATCTTTATAAAAGTATTGAATTTTAGCAAATTCTAAAAATAAAAATAAATTTTTTTAAAACAAACAACTATTTTTTCAAATTTCAAAATCTGATTTGATTTTTTAAAATATTGGTAAAAATTTAAAAAAAAAAAAAAAGATTTAAAAGTAGAAGAGGATGTTTGTATACTTAATTTATAAAAACTACAAACTAAAAACTAAGCCTCTTTCGTTAACCATTTCGTTTTCTATCTTTGATTTTTTAAAAATAAGCCTATTTCCTCCCATTTTCCTACAATGGTTTGCAACTTCTTAAACACATGAAAGAAATCTTAGCCAAATTCTATAAACAAAAACAAGTTTTTAAAAATTACTTTTTTTTTTTAATTTTCAAATTTTGGATTGGTTTTAAAAAATGTAGATATAAAGTAGATAACAAAACAAATCTTTAATTTAGAGGTGTAGGCTGATTTTTTAAAAACTAAAACCAAAAAACCAAATGGTTACCAAACGAAATCTAAATCTTTTAGTTTTAAATCTTTATTTTTGGGTTGAATATCAAGACTTGTTTGGTCAATAATACTTTAATCAATGTTTCGTTAAAAAAAAATGATACAAGGGACTATAACTTAACATTGTTCATGTTTCTAAAAAAAGAAAAAAAAATAAGGAACAAAAAAAAGTTACTAAATGCTTCTATTTCTTAAAATCTAAAAACAAAAAATAGGAAATCGAAAACAACATTATTAGACGAGCCCCACATGACAACAAAATCTTATTGCTTATGTCAACAAGAGCGTTAACTCAACTGGCATAGTGCTTGTACTATCGATCCCAAGGTCTGAGGTCCGATTCTCCCACTCATACTTTAATTACAATACCTTAAAAAAAAAAATCTTGTGGCTTAATTTATAACAAAAATTAAAATTTTTATGTGTGTATAGGTTCCACCAAATAAACAAATAATCATGAATTCATAAGGGATAATTATCAATTGACAAATTCAAAATTATTTTATTTGAAAATTTCAATGACGATACTAGTATTGGTAAGCTTTTTTTTTTTCTTTTTTTTTTTTTTTAAAAAAAAAAAAAAGTACTTGTTTGATAAAATCCAACATAAATACTATGAGGTAGAAATACCTTTTAGAATACTGAAAGAGAATTTAACATGATTTTTCAATAAGCAAATTTTCTATAATCAAATGAATATTTCTGAGATCCGACGAAGTAGAAGTTTAAAAACTTTTTTGGAGCAAAATTGATGTTTTAAAGGAAAATGTTTTAAAAGGTTAAAATAAAATGTCAATTACTATATTAAATATTATTTTTTGGAGGTGTAGATAAAATATGAATCGGTTCATAAGGTGGCCGGTTGTGCCTTCAAATTGGACACCTAATTAGGCTGCCAAACAGGCGGCAGCTTATATGAAAAATTCATATTGATATTTAAAACTTGGGTAGCCTGTTATCTCTTTCTAACTTTTTGGCAAATATTTATTTAAGAAATATTTGACTTATTGTTTCAAAGCGTTTATTCTAAGTTTGAATTTGGCTCTATATTTAATATTCAATATGGATTTTCTAGTTTGAGAAACCATATAAACTCAAACATTTATTTATTCTTTTAAAGATTTTTTTTCAAAATAAAAAAATTAAAATTCTACTTACTACACTATACACTACACATCTCATAGATTGATTGAATGATTTTAAAATGATTTTTTTATTATTATTATTTTCAAAATTACTCGTAAAATACTTTTAATAATTTAAAATCAATTTCAAACATCAAAAAAGTAATTGTAGTTATTTCAAAAGTAATTTTAGACTTTTGCCACTTGGTGGGCCTAAAATTCTAACATAGAATCTAACAAATCTAACAATATTAATTTGGTGCATACAAATGTTTAAATTCTAAACACATCCTCTTGTTTCATTTGAATTTAGTAGTGACCATATATAATAAAACCTACCATTACACAATAATTCAATGCTTCCTAAAGATGTGACGGAGAGTGAATGAGATACTAACAATAATTTTCTTTAAGCTAAAATAAGTAGAACTTAATTAATATAGAATTTGTTCTATTGAGGCCAAAATTAAATCCCTAATCCTATATTTCTAATTTTATTTTTGTTATATATTGGGTGAAAGTTGAAGCAAAAAGTACACAAACTTCAGGGGGCTATTTGAAGTTCATAATGAAATGTGTTTGGATTGTAATGTAATTCAAAACTCATGTTTGTATTGAGTGTTTTGGACCGGTTTGTAATATTTAACATATTTTATTCCTCAACAATTTTTAACCCAACTCTCTTTTCCATCATTTTTACATTTCACAATCCCATATTAGCTCCGCCTTCGATTTCTTATACATTCCAATACTCTCCTGATTCTCAATAGTTCTGATCACATTCCAGCCTCTAAAACAACCTCTAATTGATTTTACAAGACAACTATCTGACTCTACTATGTTAGACTAATGACCTTCTATGCAACCACAATAATCTTTAATATTATAGTTCGGTTAAAATATCATTTTAGGCTTTATACTTTATCGTTCGTTCAGTTTTATTGTTCGTACTTTCAAACGTCTAATTTTAGTTTTTGTATTTTCAAATAAATCTTAAATTTAGTTTCTCAAAGTTTCATGCAGTTTAAAATTGTGAATATGTTTCCAAAATTTATAGACAAAATACTAATATATAACTTTTTAAATCAACAATAAACTAAAGTAGGTAGTAAATTAAATATTTTTTTAGAAAAAATACAAAAACTAAAATTAAATATTTGAAAGGAGAAAAATGGTATTTTAACCGAAGTAATCGAAAAGAAAAACACATCCTAAAAGTGTGATAGAGAGTGTAAGGAAGGGACAAGCAGTTCTAGTTTAATTAAATGTAGAAAAGAATCAAGAATATTAATTTAGTAAATCTAATATAATTTTTAAACATTAGTGAGGTAGGATTTGTTTAGGGAAGCAATAAAGAAATTAGAGTAAAGAAAAAAGGGAGGAGGGACAGAGTGGGGATTATGGAAAAAGTAGAGGGAGAATTTTGAGATGGGAAGAGAAAAAAAGAAACCAAGCCACGTTCGATCTGGTTTCCTAAGGTCTGCTTCTTTTTACTCGGAAAATCTGAAACTCGTTTTGACTGGACTGGGGCCAGCAGCCCACTCGTTTGAAATGTCCAAATGAACATGTTTTCTTTTCAACATTTTAAAAATGAGACCACAAATGCGTAATTTTGAAAAAAGTACTTCCCATATTTTTTTTAATATTTTATTTACCAAAGTTCTTTAATCATTCTCTTTAAGATACTAAATTCTTAAATAATCCCACAATACACTTTAAAATATTAATCTATCACCTAATTATCTTCCATAATCGAATATTCTCCTGCAAATAGAATTAATCCTCCCCACCTACTAATAGTTAATGCTATTCTTAAAATAAATCTGTGAAACATAAACTATCAGCATAATTTTGGTAAAATTTCAAACCTTAACATAGTTCAAAGGTTTCCGATGAATCTCTTATTAACTACCCTAGAAATGGGAAATTCAACCTTTAATTATTGGATTTTGGCAAAATATTAGAAAACAGTTACTTAGTATATTGACTCAGTTGTGTAAATAGTTGCCCTTAAAGTTAAACTTAGTGCATGCTTCGGTGTGATTTTAAAATTGTTAAAATCAATATTGTCATCCTCAAAATCATTTCGAAACACACTTTTAATCACTCAAACTTAATTTAATATTTAATTTTGTACTTTTAAATGCAACTTTCGTTTCATCAAAATTGGTTTTGAATCATTAAATATATGTTCCATAATGATTTCAAAAATGACAAAAGTGATTTTAATCATTTTACAATCACTCCCAAATATGCCTTTAGTACACTGATAAATTGTGTGAATAGTATAATGCTTTAAGATATTACTCTTGTAATTCGGATCAGAGAGATATCTACGTGGTTGTAATAATTTTCCATATAGTAGAATTTTTCTAATTCGTAGTTTTTTCTCTGGTTTGAAGCTTTTCCACGTTGAGTCTTTGTCTTTCCAATTTCATTACTTTCTTTTTATTCTGTTTTTCTGTTTATTTTTGTGTTAGTAGTGGAAGGTTTTTCTCAATATCAACCTCATAGGAATAGATGTCATTCCAATTTCCATTGGTGAACTCACTTTGGTTCAAATCTTCATTACTGACTGTTGTAGTCATTTATAATTTGGAAAAAAAAAAAGGATAAAAAAAGATTACAAAAAAGATTTCGTAAGACGTGTGGACGGTGAGATCTATGGAAGAAAAAGCTGCTCTCTCTCTCTCTCTGTCGCTCTCTTTCCACCTTTTGGCGTTTCCCTCTCTAAACTGTATAAAAAGAGAACCCAGTGGCGAGGCCAATCAATAGAACCTGCTTTCATAACAATTCATTTTACCTCTTGACAATTTCTCTTCCAACCTCCATTTTTCCCATCTCAGCAAAAGAGACCAACTTCCCATTTCTCAAGGAGTAGGAGAAAGAAAACTGGATGGCACTAGCAAATGAAATTATGACATCATCGTTTCTTCACAAAACATCCTTGGTTTCTCAGTTTCAAAATGATGGTCTTGACAAGCAGTTCTTCAGGCCAATTTGGGTTGTTCCAGTAGAGAAAAGGAAGGTGGTTGCGCAGTTAAGGAAGGCTGTGAACAGCCCTGTGGCTGCAATAAGTGAGGATTTAGTCAAGCCTGTGCCCTTGGCTGAGAAGCCGGTTAAGTGCAAGGTCAGAGCCGTTGTAACTATCAGAAACAAGAACAAGGAAGACATTAAAGAAACGATTGTTAAGCATTTGGATGCTTTCACTGATAGGATTGGCCAGAACGTTGTTCTCCAACTTATCAGCACTGAAATCGACCCAAGTGAGTCATTTTTCCCCTTCTGTTTGTTTTTTGGCTTTCTCAATTTCTAGATGTTCTATAATCAAGTTTTCCTCTTCCGGGTCTCTTTTTGTTTTCATGTTTTCGTTGTGGTTCTTGTGAGAAACCTTTTGTCTTCTTCCCCGACTAGAGTAGTTTTATCTGATTTTGTCTGAACCTAAAAGAGTTGTACTGAATTGATTTTGATTTGGAACATTGAAGAAACAAACGCTCCAAAGAAAAGCAACGAGGCTGTTTTGAAAGATTGGTCAAAGAAAACTAATTTAAAAGCCGAGAGGGTAAATTACATAGCAGAATTTTTACTGACCTCGGACTTTGGAGAACCTGGAGCCATCACAATTACCAACAAGCATCAGCAGGAATTCTTCTTGGAGACTATCACAATCGAGCAATTTGCAAGTGATCCTATTCATTTTCCCTGCAATTCATGGGTTCAGTCCAGAAAAGATCACCCTGCAAAGAGGATATTTTTTTCTAATAAGGTAACTTTTTTTATCAACTTTTCTTAAAAACGTTTTTTCCTAGTTCAGCTTTTGTAATTTGTCTTCAACTAAATAATAAAGACCATTATGAGATAATGCGAGTTAAAGCTGATGTGATGTATTCTTTCATATTTCTGCTTTTAAATGCCTCCACGTCCTCTTGTCATTGTAATGAATGACAAATACAATTCTCTTATCATAGACTATTGGGAGGTGAAAAGAAAAGGGGAGGGGAAATTTGCAAGCCTTCTTTTTTTCCGTTTGAAACTCTTCTTTATTTATTTGTTTCATTCCTACAGTTCTGAATCTGCTAAACTAATTGATAAGATTGCCTGTGGACCCAGAATTCAGCCTACAAAACTCTAGTTAAATCATCAAGTTTGCTACTTTTGCTATTATGAGCATGCCAATCATAAATGAGGAAAAACAATTTCAAAACGAGAAGAGCTAAAGATTGTAAACGAACCTTCCCATGAAACAGCATATTCTCTTTAGATCTTGCTCCGTGGATTTTTGAAGGGTTATCTAATGTGTTATACAATTCTGCAGCCTTATCTACCAGATGAGACACCTGCAGGGATTAAAAAATTAAGAGAGCATGAGCTTAAAGACATTAGAGGTGATGGGAAAGGAGAAAGAAAACTGTCTGATCGAGTATATGACTTCGATGTGTACAACGACTTGGGAAATCCAGACAAAGGAATAGAATTTGCTCGCCCAAGGCTTGGTGGTGAGAAAATTCCATATCCTAGAAGATGTCGCACTGGACGTGCCCCTTCCGATACTGGTAAAATTCGACACCAGCATTTTCAATTATAATAATAATTAGCAAAGGCTATACAAAACCATATCTAATAATGGTATATGCTAAAGATATAACTGCAGAGAGTCGAGTTGAGAAACCGTTACCCATGTACGTGCCAAGAGATGAACAATTTGAGGAGTCTAAGCAAACCACTTTCTCTCTTGGGAGGCTGAAGGCAGTTCTTCACAATTTAATTCCCTCTCTCAAAGCCAGCATTCTGTCAAACAAAAATGATTTCCATGGGTTTTCAGACATTGACAGCCTTTATAGTGAAGGGGTGCTCCTTAAATTAGGCTTGCAAGATGAACTCCTGAAGAAGCTCCCGCTGCCAAGAGTTGTGAGTGAATCCAGCCAGGGACTGCTAAGATACAACACACCCAAAATCCTTTCCAGTAAGTGACATCATCAGCCTTCAAGAGTATTATTCATTTAAGCATGTAATTGACTAACATACGTACCTGTAGTTTGCAAAATTACTTTTCTAATAAAGATTCAAATCAACTGTTTTACAGAACTAGAACAATCCAAATTAATGAAATAGAAAAGTCTTTTCAACTTTGGTAACCTCAGAAGTTACCTTAATAGATGGGCATTGCTATAGCACATCAATTTTTGCTTGAATGCAAAATTGACAAACCCCAATGATTCATAAATTTCATCATAATTAATTTTGTGCGTCATGTCCAACTTGCAGAGGACAAGTTTGCCTGGCTGCGAGACGATGAATTCGCCCGCCAAGCAATAGCAGGAGTTAACCCAGTCAACATTGAGAGGCTCAAGGTTTTTCCTCCAGTGAGCAACCTTGATCCTGACGTTTATGGTCCACAGGAATCTGCCCTTAAAGAAGAACACATTCTTGGCCAAATTAATGGCATGACCGTGCAGCAGGTGAATTATCACTTCAAGATGTTAACCCATCACTAAGATTTTTTCTTTTTTTTTTTTTTTTCACTAAAACAAGAATTGACTACCGCATTTTCAAATCCTGATATTATCTAGCCTCAAATTGCTTTTTGATTGTTACAGGCATTGGATGAAAACAAATTGTTTATAGTGGATTACCATGATGTTTACCTTCCATTCATTGATCGGATCAATGCTCTCGACGGCCGGAAAACATATGCAACTCGCACAATCTTCTTCTTGACTCCACTTGGAGCTCTCAAACCTATCGCCATTGAGCTCAGCCTTCCATCAACCGCACCAAGTTCTCGATCGAAGCGCGTCGTAACTCCACCAGTCGACGCTACAAGCAACTGGATATGGCAGCTCGCCAAGGCCCACGTCTGCTCCAACGACGCTGGAGTTCATCAACTTGTTAACCACTGGTAATTGAGCAAACTTTATAACTCGAAAATAAGAGAGGGATTGAACTTTCTCATTACTAAGAATGGCTTACTGTTGATCACAGGTTGAGAACGCATGCGACCTTAGAGCCATTCATATTGGCAGCACACAGGCAACTAAGCGCCATGCACCCAATCTTCAAGCTCTTAGACCCACACATGCGTTACACATTGGAGATCAACGCATTGGCGCGCCAAAGCCTGATCAGCGGCGACGGAGTGATCGAGTCTTGCTTCACTCCAGGCCGCTACTGCATGGAGATGAGTGCCGCAGCGTACAAGAACTCTTGGCGCTTCGACATGGAAGGCCTTCCCGCCGATCTCATACGCAGGGGAATGGCTGAACCGGATCCTTCAAAGCCTCATGGACTCAAGCTTTTGATGGAGGATTATCCGTACGCTAGCGATGGGCTTCTAATTTGGGCCGCAATCGAGAATTGGGTGAAAACCTATGTGGCTCATTACTATCCAAACCCGAACATGATCCGCGAAGATGAAGAGTTGCAGTCCTGGTACTGGGAGTCCGTCAATGTGGGGCACGGCGATCTCCGACATGAAACTTGGTGGCCGCAATTGAACAACTGCGACGATCTCGTCTCGATTCTCACCACGCTCATCTGGCTCTCGTCGGCACAACACGCAGCGCTAAACTTCGGCCAGTATCCATACGGAGGCTACGTACCTAACCGGCCTCCATTGATGCGTCGGCTGATCCCCGACGAGAACGATCCGGAGTACGCGATCTTCCTGAACGATCCTCAGAAGTATTTCCTATCGGCGTTGCCTAGCGTGCTGCAGGCGACAAAGTTCATGGCGGTGGTGGATACATTGTCAACTCACTCGCCTGACGAGGAGTACCTCGGAGAGAGGCAGCAGCCGTCGATTTGGACGGGGGATGCCGAGATGGTGGAGGCATTTTACGGATTCGCGGCGGAGATAAGAAAGATTGAGAAGGAGATTGAGAGAAGAAATTCAGATGGACGGCTAAAGAACCGGTGCGGCGCCGGAGTTTTGCCGTATGAACTGCTAGCGCCGAGCTCGGAACCGGGAGTTACTTGCCGTGGAGTTCCGAACAGTGTGTCAATTTGATAGCTTTCCCGCCATTGTTGAGGCTAAGAGGTCACTGTTTCAAAAGAAACGTGAAAGAGGAATATTTATTTCTATGTATTTATTTAAATATTGAGAGGGGAGAAAATACGATATTAGATTTTGATGTAACGGGCAGTGGTAAATTTAGGGATATTGTACATGCTGTAAAGCTTGTAGCTTTGATAATGATTATTTAGATGAAAATAAACAATAAAGTTTGTTCTATACGATGTATAAAATGCATTGAGCTTACATTAGAGCAATTTTTAATTTATAATATGGTTTTTGATATTGTAAATATGTAGTGAAATACATTATTATATGAAATATGAATGGTAAGAAAATAAAGCTTTCAAGTTAAAATGTCAAAATAGCATAATTCAACTAATATAAAGTTTGTAATATCGATCGTAAGATGAAATGTTTGAATCTCTCACTCCATGTATTAAAAAAAAAAAAACGTATGTGAATAGTAAATGTTTTTTTTTTGGTACTCAAAATGAAAAATACAAGAAAAATAATTAAAAACCTATTTTGTATACTTATTTTAAAAAACAATCCCTTAAAATAGCTCATTTTCAAAAAAAAAAATTGGTATTTTCTTTGTTTTTAGAAAAATATGAATACATCTACATGAGATGCGCTATTTGGAAACACGTTAAATTGAATCTATAGATTTTTTCCTATTAAATATGAAAAATATGCTTCTATCCACAAGTTGTATCTTTTATCTTTAATGAAGATTTTTTTATTATAAAAATAAAAAATAACAAAGGAACCAAAGTAACATAACATATCATGAATATACTACTAATTTAATTAGTGTAACATTTTATAAACATTCATCCTACAAATTTGTCATATGTTAAAAGGATTTCTTTTCTTTTATCTCGTTGGATATTATTTATTTCTTTTTTCTTGTCAAAAAGAATTTGTTATTCTCTTATACATTACTATTTGTATTTTGATAAATTAAAAAAAAAAAAAAAAAATCTCCATTGGTAATCTCTCTCCACTATTTTTTCTTTCACAACCAAACCAAATATTGAAATTTAAATTTCAAGTTTTTAAATTGGAACCAAAATATTTTTTTTAGAGGGAATTGAACCTCTGATCTCAAAGTCGATAGTACAAGCACTATGTCAGTTAAGCTACACTCATGTTGATGAACCAAAAGAGTTTTCACATAGAGTGAAAAAGAAAAAAAAAACGTTTTTATTTTCTATTAAATTCTTTATTTTTTAAAACAAAAATTTCGTATCACAAACTAATCAAGGCCTAATTTTCATATTAAAATTTTTTTGTTGAACAATTGAAGTGATTGGTTTGTTTGTAGAATTATTTATTGATATGTGAAAACAAAATATTAATACATAGAGATATGATTGATATGTTAAATTATTTTTTAATGACCCAAAATTGATAGGTATATATTCAAGAAATCTATATATGGTGAATACATATAACTTCATTTCATGCAAACCTAAGCATAGCTCAATTGCTAAGTATATATCTCTCACAGAAAAATTCAAAGATTCAAAATTTTCAGCCTATATGTTGAATTAAAACAAGTTTCACCTGACATTATATCAAATGAATAACATATAATAAGGGAAACTTTAATGGTATTGAAGCTATAGGAAAGAAAGACTTTAATAAATTTCTTATTCTAGATGATGATGTTAATCTAAGAATTTATACAAACTAAACTATGAAATAATTCAATAGAGCTAGTGAATAATCATTATCAAATTTAGAAAAAAAAAACTTTTCTATCTATCAAATATCAATCATTTTGTAAAGACTAAAAATAATGTTTAAGTTTTATATAAACTTTCTATCAAGCATAAATAAAAAGATAAAGCAACCTCAATTATCGTACACTAAAGGTCGATGATTTGATTCCTCGCTCTTGTAATTATTCAATTAAAAAAAACTATTATTGTAATATGAGTTTGATATTTTACTAATCTAACCTATAAGTTAAACACCTTCCATTGTTTTTGTTTAATCAAAAAAATAATTAATAATTTTTTTTTTTGGATTTATAAACAACTTTTGAAAGTAATATATTTTGATTTATTAGAATTTGATAAATCTTGTCAAAGAATTTAAGATTAAAGAAGTTTATATTCAAAAGGAAAAAACAGTAAACAACAATGATGAAACATAATGAAAAATTGCTAAACTCATTCAAATGGTTTCCATCATTTGAAAAATTAGAATCATAAATTAAGCCTAAAGAAACACATGAAAATTGTAGAAAACCACAAGTTGAGTGGACTACAACCCTTAAATTTGAGTGGGTTGGTAAGATATGAAATGGGCTACCATTGAAGAATGATGCACTATTAATTTAGACCTTTCAATTTCTTTCATTTTCAACTTTGAAATTTATCCTATGAATTTGAACATTTCCATAATTATTACCACATGAGGAAAATCAATAGGCTACACAATAAAACTTTCAAATATGACCATTTTGATTGGGTGGCAGCTTCTCTTTCTTTTTTGTTTTTGTTTTTTTTCTAAGAAAAAAGCAATACTTAGGTCCAGTTCATACTGGACTCATCTCCTTCAATCACATTGAGAAAAAAAAAACATTAAAAAAAATATCTTTTTTGAAGAAAAACCGACACCTGACAACTTATGATTAGACACTATGGTGAATTGCACAAAGATGAGTGCAGCTCCTCCGAATGCACTTAAAATAAAAATACTTTTTTTTTTTTAACAATATTTGAATGCATCTAAAAATGCACTTATCTTTATGCATTCCACTATTGGCATATACACAAAAAGAAAATTTTAATAAAGATATAAGAGAAATTTATCGTGTGAAATATTAGGATCGAACAATTAGATAAGATGCATACAAAATTGGCTTGAGCTAGATGCACTTTTTTTTCTTCTAATAATCATTGTTTGAATTGAATTTTTTTCCTTTTATTACTATCATTTTATTGATCTTTATTCCTTTTTATTATTTTCATATTTCTTGAGTTAAATATATTCCATCTTTATATTTTAACTTCTCACATATGATCCAAAAAAAATCTTAATATTTTTATTTCAATCTCTTGTTTTGATAAATGTAAAAGGTTGAATCATACATCTCTATTGTTTATTAAAAAAAAAAAAAACAAAAAAACCAAAAAAAAAAAAGGTCAACAATGAAAAGTTAAAATTTTACTCTAAAATAATAAATCATAGAAATTTATCAACCACTAACCATTGAATTTCTTAATGGTGTTTGCTCTAAATATTTTCTACTCTTTATTCAAAGGTTCAAGAAAGAACAGTTTAGGGACTTTAATTTTTACAAGTATTTATTATTATACTCACCAAAAGCATCACTAATGCCATGACAACTTTCTTCAACAAAAGTCCAATGATAGAAGTTTGAAAAAAAGAAAATGAGATTCATGTGATGAACTAAATATTACCAAATGCGAAAACATGATTTAAATAGCAAAGATATCCACAATATCGAGATCTCACTTTTAATGACAGATAGATCTGTCAACAAAACATCGAAGATTTCTAAAAATAAAAAATTTTGAAAAAATTAAATTAATAACAACGTTATTTCACTTCTAAAACTATGTTATACATCTGGTTTTTTTTCTTTTTTTTTATCCGTGAGTACTTGGGCCAGCTTACATGCATCTTGACTAATCTCACAGGCCAGCTTACGCACACCTACAACATTTGGGTGCCAAAGAAATATGTGGGATATTAAATTTTAGATAGATAACCACCATAGATTGAACTCATGACCTACATCTTGTTATTAGTTGGGATTTATAGATTATATTTTCTTAAAGTATTATGTATATTTATAAAAGATGTTGAAGATATTGATTAGTTCTTAAAATCCACATTGTACCCTGCAATTTGTGAATATATCGACCTATCGATAGATTTTTCAACCTCTAGTAAATAGTATTTAGGTCTCTACTCAATTTATTCATTAATCTATGATGTTTGGTAAAAACAAGTTATTCATTAATCCATCCTGATTTTTTTTTTAATTTATTCTAACGTGCAAAAAGTTGATATATACCATCTTTTAGATTTAGCTTTCCTAAGAATTTGTTCGTCTTAGTTCACAAATCTCAAATTTATCATTACATATTAATATATCTTCTCAATTCTCACATCTATTATTTCATAAAATTTTGATTGATTCAATTTTTTAATCAACTATTTTTTTAATCTTTTATCAAATAATTTAATTTAAATTAAATTAGTTGCAATTTAAATCGTATAAATTTTTAAATAAGGATAATTGTTTTAAATACAAAACTGTTGGAAATATTTTCAAATAAAGCAAAATGTTACTCTATCAATGATAGACAACGACAGAAACTGATAGACATCTATTAATATTAGTGATAGACGTTGAAAAGGTATTTTTCACTGATAGACAATTATATTTTTGCTATATTTGTAAACAAGTTTGCTCATTTTCTTAAATTTGAACATAATCCTTTAAATAATTATATTATAATAAATTATAAATTAAAATATCAATATAAAAATAATTGTAATAGTAAATCTACTTAGGTACATATAACTAAATTACACCTATTTAATATTAATTTATCAAGATTATAACTTTAAAAATGAAATTTATCAAACACTATTTTTCTTGCTTCCATATGAACTATAGAAATCAAAATATTTACAAAGTAAAGTCTTTTTTCCTTTGGAATAAAATCATAGCTGGGAAAACTTGATTGGGAAATTTATGACCAACAACATCAAGTTCTCCATAGATTAAAAAAAACAAAGTTCTTTAGGTTTCCATTTCCAAGAGAGATTTTCATGATCTCAACTTCTTGGAAACCAAAAGAAAATATGGAAAACTACCAAAAACAAACAAACAAACCAAGACACCAAACTAACTAACATGTACTCTTTGCTCTCTAAATTTCCTATGTCCAATATAGATTTTAGGCCAAACTATAATGACAAACATGAAGTCAATCTATCTATTTTCTACTAAGGTTATATCAGAATGAACTGCACCAGATCTTGATCTCGACAACGGTACCCGAAGCCTATAACTTCGACCTTTTCGATCCCGATAACGATTTTTAGGTCTCTCCACCTCTTTGATCTCTTCATTTGGGACAATATATACAAATGGCTCAGTTAAAAATTCTTTCATATTAAGAACAACCTCCAAATCTTTCACCACTAAGCTCATTGTAGGCCTACATTTTGGGTGGTGGCTAAGGCATTGGTGAGCTATTGTAGCCAATTTTTTAGACCCTTCATTTGAATAATGCCCCTCAAGCCTTGGATCAATGATCTTCTCAAGTTTGTGGTGATCTTTCAAGAGATGCCTTCCCCAAGCCACCAAGTTCTGTTCTCGACTCGGCCGACTCTTGTCGACCGCTCGTCGACCAGTTAGCAACTCTAATAGAAGTACCCCAAAGCTGAACACATCACTCATTGTTGACAAATGCCCTGAATTTTTTTTTAAAAAAAAATGTTAAGAAATGGTTGTGCAAGTCTTTTTTTTTTTTTTTTTTTTTAACACAACTACTAGCTAACCTGTCATGATGTATTCTGGAGCTGCATAACCTTCTGTCCCCATGATTCGAGTCGTTACGTGTGTATCGTCTTCGTCGGGACCATTTATGGCCAACCCAAAATCTGAAAGCTTCGGATTGTAATCCTAAAAGAAGAAGATGACGAAGACAACGACAACAATATTAGTCACGGTGTTGTTTTGAATTATGGTTAGCTCTATGAAGAGGAGATTGATTAAGTAGGTAGAGACGAGGTTACCGAGTCGAGTAAGATGTTCGAAGCCTTGAAATCACGAAAAATGATCGGTTTTTCGGTTTCGTGAAGGAAAGCAAGGCCTTTTGCTGATCCTAATGCAATCTTGATCCTTTGTAACCATGTCAAATTTGAAACATAACAACCTAAACCCAAAAGAACATCCATTAAAACACTCAAAATGAGCATAAGAACAAAAAAAAAAAACAAAGAAGCCGTAGATTTTCTCAATTGAGTTACCTTTAAACAACAGATCCTCCAAGTTTCCTCCTTCCATATATTCATACACAAGAAGCCTCTGTTCATCTTCAAGGCAATATCCAATCAAATTAACAAGATTTGGATGTCTCAATTGCCCAAGAAAAAACACTTCAGTCTACAAAAAAAAAAAAAAAAAAAAAAAACAGAGCAAAAACTCAATCATCAACCAAAAATTACACTCAAAATCTTCAAAAAGAAAACAAAAACAAAACAGAATAATATTCACCAGCCACTCTCTATGGCCTTGAGAGCCATCCAAATCCAAAATCTTGACAGCCACTTGTTGTGATTTCAAACCAGCCTTGAAATTCTCACCAATGAACCCTTTAAACACAGGCCCAAATCCTCCCTCACCCAAATAATTGATTTTGTTGAAGTTTTCAGTAACTTCTTCAAGTTCTTTAAAGGTGAAAATTTGAAGATTTGAACCATTACAAGAATTTGAAAGATCACTAATAACTGATAAAGATGATCTAACACTCATATCAGATAATGATAAGATTCTTCTAAGAGACATTTTTTTTGAAGTTTGAATTTCAGCAGAAGGCCTTTTTAGCAGTTTCTTTGGCTTTAAACATTTGGGTATCAAATATTTTAGAGAAAATAGCTTTTTGAAAGCCATATTTTGGTTTTTTGCTCATAAATTTTGGGACAAATCCTTGGAGTTTATATAGTGTCTGAAGAATTGGGGTCTAGACAATTAAAGTCAAGTCAGGTTTTTTAAGCTAATGATGACTAAACAACTTGGTTTTTTTTTTTTTTTTTTTTTTTTTTTTTTTTTTTTTAAATTTTAAATTTTATTATTATGTGTGGGTCAGTTTTCAAATATGGGCTTAAAATCCAGTTTTTGTGGGGAATGAGAGATGGGATTTGGATTTTCTTGACTTTGAATATTGGGAAAAAGGAGGGATTTTAGTGGGAGGGTCTTAATTCTTCTAAAAGTTGGTTGTTGTTTTTTTAATTTTATTTCCAAATTAATTCTATTTTTTGGGTGTTGATTTTTGTTTGGACATATGCTAATTTTGCAATTTCTTAGCAAATTCATATGTTGTTGAATTTTGTTTGAGGAAGAGAGTATGAATGTGAAGAGGCCTCCATTGTTGTATTGTATGTGTGGGCGCCGTGTGAATTACACACAAATTATGGACTAAAATTCAATGATTTTTAGACACTTTTTAAGTCGGTTAAATTACGAGTTTAGTGTTGAATTTAATTCTCGTCCATTTGTTTTTTTAAAATACGTAAGATGAGGGAATCAAACTTCTGATCTTGAGATCGATATTAAAAAATTTATATTAATTGAGTTATGCTCATTTTACCAAATTTATTTTCAGTTCAACAAAAGTGTAGAGAAATAAAAATGTTGTGATTGTTTTATCCAATCATGTTTGTGTTAACTCTAAATTTTGATTCTTATATGAGATAATTGTATAGTTAACTCAAATTTTGGGTCCAAAATGGAATATGACACACTTTTTAAAACTTATCTTTTTTTTTTTTTTTATTATTATTCTTTTGCTTGTGTTATATTAAGAAAATTACCCCCAAACATCTCTATTGTGCATGTGCGTTCGGCTCTAGACTGAAAATGAAGAGAGTGGGGAGCGAAAAAATCCAAACCCAAAATAGCGAGAGAAGTAAGAGGATTAAGAATGAGAGAAGAAATATTAGCTGAAAAACCTAAGTCCAAGGAAGCGAGAGGAGTGAAAGTAGCGAGAGCAAGTAAAAAAAGTAACTTTTGAAAATCTATTCGGGTAATTGCACATTGATATGAGAAGAAATATTTGCACAATGGTCTATTCAGGTAATTGTACATTGATATGATATAAACAAAAGTTAAAAAACGTAGATTTTAAAAAGTTAGTTAGATTTTATTTTGTGTACAAATTTTGAGTTATCCGTATGAAAAATTTTAATTGTGTCTATATAGTTGATAAATTAACGGAAAATGTGGTTTGTTCCTTTTTTTTTTTCTTTTCCAATTAGTTTTACAACATTTAGTTTCATACTTGATGTTTTGATTTGTTTTACGATACAAATAAATATTATTTCAAGATTTAGTGTGAATCTATTCCATTATGGTAATTATTTTAAATGACAAAATTATTGAAAATATTTGTAAATATAATAAAATGTTAATGTCTTAACATTTTGCTATATTTGTAAATAAGTTGACTCATTTTTCTAAATTTAAAAATAATCCTTAAACATATAGACTCCGTTTGGTAATTATTTTGTTTTTTATTTTTGGTTTTTGAAAATTAAAACTATAGATACTACTTTTACCTTCAAATTTCTTTCTTTATTATTTATTTAAAAAGTCAAGAAAATTTTGAAAATTAAAAAAAGTAACTTCTGAAAATCTTGTTTTTGTATTTTGGAATTTAGCTAAGAATTCAACTATTGTACCTAAAGAAACATGCAAAAGATTGTAAGATATTGGGAGAAGATAGGCTTATTTTCAAAAATCAAAAGTAAAACATAAAATGATTATCAAATCGGTCTATAATATTTTCAATTAATAAAATGTATTTTGATAGTAAAACATTATTTTATCGATGTGTTTAGTGTTTTCTAACAATAAATAAGTGTTTCAAAAATAATTAAATATATCAATGATTGACTATATATATAAGGATTTAAATTTAAGGATTATAGTATACATTAAACTTAAAAAATTTCGTCAAAAGTGAGTTTGGCTCAATGGTATTAGCATATGCTCCGATCTACTGTTCAATCCTCCACCCCACAATTGTTATACTAAAAGAAACGTAAAAAATATCTTTGTTATTTCTATTTTTAGTTTAACTATTGATTATGAGTGACTCCTAAAATTTCGATCTTGTGTTTAATAGATCTTTGAATTTTTAATTTTATATCAATTGATTTACTCAACATATTTTAATAATTAAAAAAAATTAGTAAACAAAAAGTTCCAAAAAATTTTTTTTGGTTAATTTAAAAGTTATTTTTAGATCATCTATCTCTCGAGAGTTTCTTTTAAAATAGCTTTTAACTTAATCTAAATTATTTAAAATATTTTTCATTTATTAAGATTTTTTTCTTTTCCAGTAAACAAACTTCTATTATAAAAAAAATCATTGAAGAAGTTATATCACGCACAGTTTAAATTATTAAATTAAAAAGCAAGAAAGCCAAATTTGAGTTTAAAACGAAAAATGGAAAAATGGTATATTTTATTTCCTGAGTTTTCAATATTAGGTGAATTTTGTTTTTTAAGTTTTAAGAGCTACATTTTTAATTCCAATTTAAAAGGTCACCGAATAATAATTATGGGGAAAAATATTTAACTTTTTCTCTCTCTCCTCTTCTTCGATAATAATCATTTTTAATTTAAAATGTCATGTCTAACATTTAAGATAATAATGAAAAGTTACTTAAAAGACGTTTAAAACATAACCTTAAAAATAAATAAATTAAAAAAATACAATTTGAAAACTTGAAATCTATTTGATAATGTTCATATTTAACCTATTTGTTTTTTATAACTATTCTCATTTTTTATTTTTAAAATTTTAAAATAGGTCAAATTTGAGAAACTATCGTGTTTTATTTTTATTTTTATCTTCATGTTCCTTTTAAAAAAAAACTAATTTTATAGAGCCTATTTGATGACGTTCATGTTTCTTTTCTTTTGAAAAAAGATAACATACTTATTTGATTACTATTCGCATTTCTTGATTTTAAATTTTTTATAATCTTAATATGTATATTTTTGTATTAGAAAAAAATATTTTTTTATCCCTAGATTTTTTATATAGTTTCTATATGATTCATATGTTTTAGAATGTTACATATTTAGTCTTAAGTTTTGAGTTTTATTTTAATCTAGTCCTTAAATTATAAAATATTGCAATTTTACTCTTAAGGTTTGAATTTTCTATCAATTTGGTTCCTAGGTTTTAAGATTTTATATTTTTAACCTCAATTTTTCATTAAATACTCACTTTAAATCATTGATGTCCATTTCTATTAATTAATTAAAAATAATTATGAAGTAAAATTTAAATTTAATTTTAAAAGTGATAAAAATAGTAAAACTTAATCAATTATAATTCTTTTAACGATAATTTATCAACATAAATTAACACTAAAGGCGAAAATGAGTATTTAGTGAATAATAGAGGTTAAAAGTATAAATGTTGAAATATAGGGACCAAATTGAAGTAAAATTCAAATATCAAGGGTAAAATTGTAACATTTTGATCTCGTTGGGTTTCTTATAATGATTTGCATTTTTCTTAACTACAACGGTTAAATTTTTAGCCAAATTCAAAAAATAAAAATAACTTTTTGAAAGTTTTTTTTTCAGTTCTCAAAATTTGCCTTGATTTTTTAAACCATTAGTGAAAAGTAAATAACAAATGAAGAAATATGGAGGTGAAAGTAGTGTCTATAAGTTTAATTTTCAAAAACAAAAACAAAAAACAAAATGATATTTTAAAACCTAGAAACTAAATTGAAATCAAACTCAAACGTAAGGGCTAAATGTATAACATTTTGAAACCTAAAAACTAAATAGAAACTAGACCAAAAAATCTAGACACCGAAAATGAATTTTTCCATATATATTATTTTAACTATACATCTTACATTTTTTATAAAGGAATGTTTTCATATATAGAAAATGACAAACTTATTTACAAATATAGCAAAATAGTACAAAATTTTAATCTTTTTTTTATAGAAATAGATAGATATTGATAGAAGTCAATCAGTATACAAAATTTACATAAATTTATCAATGATGGATGCTAATAAAAATCTATAAGTGTCTTTTTTACTACTTCTGTAAATAGTTTGACAAATTTTGAATGGATGAGAATTTTCATTATTTTAAATTTATGGTTTTGAGGTTTGCATTTTGTATTTTAAATAGGTACGAATAAATAAATTACGCGTGTTCTCCACTCAGAATTCAGAAATTTGGATTTGCGTTTTTAGCCTATATTGAAACAGTGATAATATAATAGTTTCGTGTAGTTTATGGAATTGTAAAGGCAAGTCCACTTCAAAGTCTGAACATAATGACTACCTTTCAATGATAATGAAAACCTCAATTTATATATATATTAATTAATTCTACGATTTAATTATTAATTTTATAACTTTTATTTAGTTTTATCCTTATAAGTCAATAATTATAATAGATTTCTTAATATGTAACTTCTTTATTGTTTCCATTGAATAGAAATATAGAATTAGAAACTTAGAAGAATCAAACAGAAAGCTCGTATGATTCAGAAATAAAATAGTATATATACTACAATAGATGCTCGAAATTATATTAATAGCCTAAAAATCGTTTGATTTTTGAAAAATGCTTAAATTTCTATATCAACCTTGTAAATTTGATTAATGGATGTGAAAAAGATTTTAAGTAATTATGAAAAATCACAGCAAAATAGGAAGAAAAGCCAAAAGGAAGAATTGGTGGGGGGAAAAGAGAAGGCTGTGTAAAGAGAGAAGAAATGCTTAGATTTCGATAAATAGAATTCGAGTTGTTCCACCAATTAAGAGACCAAAATCGAGCCTTTATTAAATATTAAAGACTTGATTGTTCAATTTTGAAACTTAAAAATTAATTTGACACAAATATCAAACCTCCAAGACCAATGTTGCTTACCCAAATGTATTCTAAGAGAAAATAAGCTAAAGGCACCATCAAATTAATTAATTAATTAATTAAGGTTATGTTACCTTGCATATTTATTTTTCCTACACTTTGAAGTTTTTATTTATTTAGATTTAGTTTGGGGTTATAGTTTTTAAAATAATTATTGACATCTATGTTTCTAGAAAAATCAGGTGTTAAATTAAGTAAATTGATGTTTGGTAAATTTCAACTTATACTTGAAAAAATAAGTTATAATGTTTGGTAAATAAATACAAAAACATCTTATTTTATATATAATAACTAAAATAGACTTAAAAATAATCTTTTTATTTTGTTTTTATAATTTAAGATTTAAAATAATTGTTTAGAATGATATATATTTTTTTGTTATAAATTAATTTTTCAATATTAAAGGAAATTTTTTATTTTTAAAAAAACAATATGGTATACTTTTTCGAAAAATTCATGCATTCAAATTAATGAAAATTAAAAAATAGATTTGATTAGGTGAGAAATAGATAGATGTTTCAAATAAATTTTATCTTTAAAGTATAAAATTGAAAACTGAATATTCATTAAAAACTCCTAAAATCTAATAGGTACTAGGATACTACTTTACAATAGACATAAAATTAACGTAATTTTGAAAATGATTTTGATTTTATTCGAATATGTTCTACCAAACGCAAAAATGAATTTTTTATAATCACTTCTCTCTTCAAAAAGCAATCACAATCGCACGCTTAGTCCTTATCTTTCAAAAGTGTTAATAGATGATAAAACTTTCAATTTTATATCAAATAGATCTTTTATTTTAAAAAATATTTAACATGTTATTCAACCTTTTTTAATCCAATAAATCTCTGAATTTTTAACATAACATGTTCTTGAATTATCTAATATTCTTTTAAAAAAAAATTCACAAATGTACTAAATATAATTTTAAAGATCGATTGGACTTTTTGGAAGTGTTTGAAGATTATTAGATACTTACAAATTTTCATCATATCAACTCAACACAAACTTTAAAGCTTAGATACTAAACTTATAATTAACCTAAAAATCCGCTCCACGAGAAATTTCGTTTATTTTAACCCTACAATAAACAAAAGGATTAAAAAAAACAAACAAACTCCCTAGCACTCAGACAAAAGATCCAACTACACTTTCTCACAAAGCATCTTTTCAAGTGACTCACTTCGTTCTATAAAACACTTTTAGATCAATTCTAAACATGATATGGTGATTGATCATCTTAAAAAGTACTTTTGAGGTGAAAAATTTTCACCCTCAATCATGGCTTTGATCAAAAAGTGTCCAACACTCTTGCTTTGAAGATTCATGAGATAATTTTAAAAAAATATATGAAAAAATGAGAAGAGGACTAGTCAGTCATTAGAAAGTGATTGCAAAATCAAAGTCTTGGCTCACCTTTAAGACTGTACCTTTAGCTGACTTCTTCTAACTGACATCATCAAACATACATAATCCCTATTATTTTAATGTACAAACCAACCTGGTCTCAGTTCACATTTTTCAAATCCTTATAGACCAAATCTAACCATACCAACCCATTAAAACAGCGTACATTCATAGAATTCCACATAAGAAACTCTGCAGTTCAACCATTGAATTTGTGTATGTGTGTGCGTTTATATCACGTGTGCATGTCGATAAACATCCCAGGGCTGAAGAGAGCCACCGACGAAATATAAAAACGATGTTTAAACAAGACCTCCATGTCTGCAATTAAAAAAAGAAGTCGGTTCTCTTCATGTTAACCCTATTTAGAGCTTGAAATTCAAACTTGAGATTTTATTTCATGATGACATAAACTCATATTTGACCAAAATATACAAATCTGAATTGATAAGCTTTATCCAGTGATGCATAGCCAGAAACCAAAGAACAAAATTTATTGAGTCTTAAATAATCGTCATAATGTAACGTAACGGACGAAAAGATGTAAGAAAATACAAAACCTAAGCAAATGGTATAGACAAAAGAAAAATACCATGATCTCGTAAAATAAGTAGATCTCCACTTCGACCAAACTTTACTGAACTTTCTGTGGTTGATAAGGTCTTTTCAGGCAATGTACAACTGTAAACAAAAAGAAAAAAAAATAGATATAAAGAAAAGAATGAGCCAACTCTAATAGTAATATCCATTCAAGATATAAAGAATTCAAAATTAGGAAGCTGAAAAGAACATAAAGATAACAAAACTACCTCATTCATTAAATAGCCGCCAAAAAGGTATATACAACATAGATCCTGCAAGATTATCCAAATAAAGTCAATGGAGAAATAATCTTAATATGAATCCAGTCAGTAGATTACTATGAGATCCATCCTCACCCTTGGTGATCAAAATTGCTAGTCATATTTCAGAACAAACACCACAAAATGGAGTTCTCAGGAAATATTATTAACTTATTTCATCCAAGTGGCAATGCTATCTGAAAACGAGACTTCCATTCTGTTGAACTCTTAAACTTTCTATAAGTGACTGGTAAAATGACTTTAACGCCTTAATGTCGCTACCCTGCAAATGAGAGAGAACCCATAAGAGGATCAAACTAAATACAAATACTGCATATACAAAAACTATTCATCATTTTAGTCTAAAATGATGAACATTATTTACAGGAATTTTGTTCTCTTGTTCATGAACTTTCTGCCTTTGATAGCCAATTCTTTAGTTTCTCTATCTCATACGTCAAGCTGATTTTTAATATAATATGTTCAAATATCACGCACTTCACTAATGCATAAATACTCTATACCCTAGAAGGCTACGAGGCTATTGCATTTTTAGTGCGCCTCACATTTTAAAAAGTAAATAAATACATAATTGGGGAATTTTTTGCTTTCTCCAACCTCTTTAGGTTGGATTTGACAACTCTACCTAAACTGTAAGTAACAATTTTAGTTTAAAATGGGGGAACAGATACTCAACCCAATAAACGTCATATAAACAGGTGCTTAAAGTGAAATTTTGTTCACCCTCCCCCAACCATGAGATATCCTCACAAAAGTTATCTACTTTCGAGTTTTCTTTTCCATGAAAGCTTACATATTAATCAACCACATCCACATTAACACACCAAAAATTTGAAACATTTGAGGTCAGCAATTCCAAAAGAAATGTAATATCTAAGCATGTGGTAACCAGAACGTATGGGCCATAAAGGCAATCAGAGTTCATTGCTCTTGTGGCTAAATCCATTTTTTTTCTTTATGAATAGACAGAACCTATAAATCTATCCAATCCTACAGTTATAGAAATGAGTTGCTTGAATCGCTCAGATTTAATAATAAATATAGAATCTCAATCTACATTTGAAAATGCAAATATACGTGGTCACAATTTCAACTACATAACCTTTCTGATGTGTGTCAATAGAAGTTTTAATTGATGCTAGTAGGTACCTGCAACTTTTGGCAATACTGCTCGGCCAAATCTTGAGGGCAGTGTGCAGTTAAAAAACCCTTTGATACAAAATGGAAAAGAAAATCCTGCCCGAATTTCTCATACATAACCTTTTGGGCCACTACTATTTCTCCAAGCAAAATTAGCTGCATCCAAAATAAAAGAACATGCATAAAATATATATACAAATAGAATATTCTGCGACTCTATCATTGCGGTTCAATAATAAATGAAACAGAATTTTGAATAGTGTCCTCACAGTATTTGCATCATGTAATTCAAATGATTTGTCAAGTACGCTGTACAAGCAACAGTTTGTTGCAAAGCCCTCGATTATAAAACTTTGGAAGCCAGGCACCTGATTCAAAAGATCAAAGTAGTAAAATATATTATGAAAAAGAGTGTTCATTTTTTCAGGGAAGAGAACAGACACATAATCAACAAGGAAAGCAAAAGGGGCACACTTACCTTTTCTTCTCCAGAAGGCCGGGCACACCAGTCCTTGATTAATTTAATGAATATCTGTACACATGCCTTGATCACAGAAAACAATTATCAGGTTCAGACAACTAAAGTGAACTAGATGTTTATACATGGAAAGAAAAAAATCTAAAACATATAACAGCTGTTAATTGTTTATACGGCAAGCAATATTATACCTTTCTAACAAGAATATCTTTATGATTACACGATGTATTTAAAAGCAACTGCATCATTGGTTCCAGGTAGCTTCTGCTTTTAGGGGATAGAAAGACAGAAGAGAGATCATGTGTGGTGATCACATGAAGAAATGTATAGACTATTCGCTGAAGCTCTTGTAGTTCACGAATTTCCTACAATAAACACAAGGGCCTTCCATTAGATAAAGGATGCCAAATTATCTCCTGGTTAAATTGAAGGCCCAAGTCAAGAATTAAGTTTCATGCTCGAAGCAGTTCAATACTTCATCATATAACATATGCTCACAAATTCCATTCCTTACGGTGTAAATTCAGCATTAACTACTGAGTAAAATAGAAAGAATGCAAGCCATATCATAACTGCCACCCAGTTTCAAATATTGATTTCAACATGGAAATCTTATTTAACACATGGAAACTGTTACATAGTAGTACAAGTTGGGCTCCACTTCAAACAATGTAATGAATCATTCCTATAAAAGCTGTTACCCCATTTTTTAACTATTGAAAGGTTTTTCTTTTACGAAAAAGACAATCCCAAGATTTCTAAAGTTTATTTTCTAGTACATCACTGCAAAACAATGACATGAGGACATAAACTAAATAACTTACCACATTTGAAATGCCCACTGATGCCAAACCCAGTGTCATCTTGAAGATGCCATTTAATAATATAATAAACATAAATAAAATCAGAATTAAAGAACACATTAAGAGTACCTCAATATTGGTTCCTGGTCCTGAAGGAAGTGAATCTCTTGGTATAATGTTAAATATCCGACTAGCAATTGTTGGAAATACATCCTCCAAAATCCCATGGACCGAAGTGCTGAACTTGCAGATTAGTTGATTAAGTAACACAAGGAAACCAACCAACTCCTTCGGCTGCAAGAAAACATGCAATCAGAGTGAAGCTCTAAAACAATTGCGAGATATAAATGAACAAGCTTCACTCATACAAGAAATAAATAAAACTCAAAACAAAGGTGTCTCAGATTGTTCCTTTAATCAGATTTATTTAATGAATCCAATGCCAATTCAATTTGAGTTCATCAGTACCTCACTTTCTGCAAGCAACTGCTCCAAAGCCTTTGGAAGATAGGGAAATACAGATGCGCCTAAAGTTTCCACCATTCGATGTATAAAAGAGAGGACCTTAATTCAACAGAAACCAACATCAGTGCTGATGCAATTTATAAAATATAGAAAAGGAAGTACCTCTAAGGATCTATATTAACCCAGTACCTTAGTCCGTAGAGGTTCTATTTTAGGAAATGCAACAAGAACTTGGAGAAGAACATCCAATGTCTGAATTGAAGAAGAACGTACACCAGTTAGTATATGATTAGTAATAATAATTCAATGAAAGGCCGTTTAATTCATATTTTGCTCTATTTAATGATAGAAAATGCTAGCAAAATGAGTCGCTTAGCCACCAGCCTCTTAATCTAATTGAACACAAAACACCAGCTAGGAAGACCCTATTAATAGGTGCTTTCACATCATTTCTTTATTCCAAGTTTAAAATTTGCAAAAACAAAAAACAAAAAGAAGAAGAAGAAGGTCGTGGAGTTAACCTGTTTGAACATCAAACCAATTGCAGGCCGACTTGTTGTGACTAGGCGCTCGTTGAACCCCTGGATGGAAAAAGAAGGTGTCACTATTTCTGATTGACGAAAAAGAAGGTAAAGTTGAGTTAAGAAAACTTTAACTCGTTGAAAGAAACAACTATGCTGGGGGGAGTCTTACAGAAAAAAACTATAACCCAATAATGAAAAAAGTGCAATGGGGAAATAAACATGTTCCCAAGAGAGAGGTCATTAAAGAAAGAGACCTTGCTGAGTGCATTAATGGCCATAATTATTTGCTGAATGGTAGCAATCTTTGCAGTAGCCTCTTCTGGAGTTAATGACTTAGCATTCATTAGCACCCCCTCAACCTAGATTAAAGCAGGATAAGTTTACTCGAATTATATAAGAATTAAACACAAAATAAGGGATCCAAACCATTAAAAAAAATCTATTGGCAATTTAGTGGCAACCTGTTGACAAAGTGGCTTGAGCAAAGATGACAAATAATCAGATTGCTTTTCCAATGGAACATCTTCCATCCCAATCAGTAAGCCAATTGCCTGTAAAGTAGTAAACAATTACATTAGATATGTAAACAAAGAACAGAACGAAACACCACTATATGCAGATGCATGCAAACAGAATGAACATAAAACCATAGAAAGAAGATAAATGTATGTATAGTATATGTACTCAGAGCAAAAGGAGAACCTCAAATATGTGGCTTCCATCTTCAGACCCTGAAAGTTCATTTGATGCAAAATTTGAGCTTGTAAATCGTGCAACGGTATCTTGTAGACTCTGAAATTTCACCATAGGGATACCCAACGTTATGAGAAATTTTACAAGGGAATACAGAGTTTTAAAATGTGAAACATGCTTGAATTAATGAAGTGATTTATACCGTTAAAATTGTCTCAATGTAAGGAACGAGGTTCACTTTTAGAAGTTTCACAGCCCTCATGAATAGATAACTTGCCCTTCTACTAACGTTGATGTTGGGATGGTGTATGCCTCTTTCATCAAGAAAGGCAGCCAAAACAACGGGAATAAATTGAGAATTCTCCTGAACTACCTTTATATATCGGAAAATTGTTTCCAAATACATAAGTGCAACTAGCCTGTTAGAATGGCAAGAAAACCGTGTGGATAAAAGCATTGTTACCAACTCCCCGATAAGTCCACTTCCATTTCTCAATACCTCATCACTAATTGACTCCCCATATGCAAAGAAAAGTGTAAGTGAAGCCTCTACCTCTTCAACATTCCGATCTGATGAAGAAGAAGCAGCACTTACGATTGAACTTCTAATAAACAATTGAGTAACATCAGGTGCCACACGACCCACACTACGCAAAAGTACCAATAAATCCTTCCTAAACTCCACCATTCTATCCTCTTCTTCTCTCCCAATCTTATCTAAGATATCAAGATTGTCCCGGTATACAGAATCATAACAGATTTGTGCCTGGATCACTTCTAATATTTGACTCACGTGAAGTAGTTGTTTCTCCGTCAGTGGAGAAAGGCTCTTCATGGTGGCAACATAACCAGAAAGGAATTGCACAATGCTAAAAGCAGAGTCCAACTCACATTTTTGTAATACATAGAAAACAGACGGCAAAACTTCATTTAGCAGCTCCAAAGAATTGCTCTTAGAATCTTCAGAATTCAACCGTTTAAAACACTCCAAAACCTCAACTGCATAACCTGTAAGTAAGCTAGCCACCTTGGAGACCAACTCGGAGTCACTGTCTTCGGCAGCAACCAGACCAAAAACCCGACTTATTTGAAGACTCTGCAACAGGGTTAGTTTTGCCTGATGATCCATCCGCTTCGAAACAACTGCCAGTAAACACCCTGCTGCAGCTCCACGAAGTTGTTCCAGCAGCCCATCTACTAAAGTTAACTCAAATAACAATGGCAAAATCATATCGTTTACTATTAACCCAATGTCAATCCAAGATATGTATCTTCTCATTGCATCCAACACACTTGCACATAATTCTTGATCGGAATTCTTATACATGGACAAAATGTCATACCAGGCTCCAACTATAAGAGATACACACTGCTGTCTCATAGCATCCTTAATCCGCCCTGCGGCTGTCACTTCCTCAGGCGTCCTAGGGTAATCCATGCTAATTGACTCGTCATCCAATGTATTAAGAACCCGACAGAACATATCAATCACCACAGGCCCTTTTCTCAAATGAGATAAGAAATCAACAAAAACAGAAGGCCAATTCATCGGGTAATCAAGGTAAATTAGTGTTACCATAACTTGAGCAAGTTTGTTCTTAATGAAAGCAGGACCCCGTAAGATTCTAAGTGCGTGATTCTCATCAATACCCTCCAAACACACGATGGAAAACACCGACTTCCGAATGAAGTACTTCTCATCTAGACTCATCCACGAATAACGAACCCGAATAGTCTCATGAAGTGTTTGCAAACACCAAAACTGAACCTGAACAATGTTCGAAAAACAAAGCTTCTCAACACACACACTACATATTGCCGATTCCTCTTTGGCCTTATCACAATACTCATTAGCCTTTAATTTTAAGTTGGAGTCCACATTGCTCGTTTCATCAAACATGATAAGTATTGCTTTCTCCAAGTCATCCATGGCGCTTAAAAACCCACAAACCCACAACCCAAAATCAAACAAGAAAGATATTTATCAACAACTTTTGCAGAATCACTGGAAGCCAGTGATTACATAAAGAAAAAGGTAGATTGGGAACAAAATTCTTCAAGGGTTTTTGTGGGGTTTGTGATACGAAGCGAAGAACAACACAGAGCAATGGAAGGGAAACGATTTGAGAGAGTGAGATCGAGATTGAGTTCTCAGAAAGCTTACCTTTTTATTATGGGATTCAGATCAATTCACGGATCTTTATAATGCGAAGTGTTTTAGGAGGCGTTCTAATGGAATTTATTTGCTGGCCGTTTTCGTTTTTTTTTTCTTTTTTCTTTTTTCTTTTCCTTCTCCTTTTCCTTTTTTTTCCCTCTCTTTTTCTGTTCTGTTTCGACTCTCTAGGGTTTGTGATTTGGAGGTGGTTTCCAGTTTATATAGCAATTGGTAATTGGTAATTATCGCGCCTGCGTAAATTAAATAAATAATAAATACAGATTTTAAAACAATAATAAATTAATAAATAGAGATGTGAAGGAATATAATTGCATTCGCGAACATTCAAAAAAATATATTTATATAATATAATAATAATAATTGCTATTCGTGTATGTTTGATCGTTGGATTTCATCCAATTTCGTATGATCTCGTGAATTAAGTGTAGAGGAAAAAAACATAAATGTGTAATTATTATCAAAATTAAGCTCCCTATGAGTTATTATAGATTTTATAACGGTATAAATTTGAGGATCCAATTTTAATAGTCGTATAAATTTGAGTGCTCAATTTTTATGATTGGAAGTTCAAGAGTATAATAAAAAATATCACCATATTGGTTTTTGCAATTTGTGTTGAATATTTATATAAAATTGATTTAACTCATGCTATTTTTTTGTGGCAAAATTTACATCTTCCATTTGATATAATTTAATATATATAAAAAATGTAGAATAAGTTAAGTCAAACCGAGCATGATTCTACTTGACATACGAAATATGTTAGTGACTCTAAGGCATGTGATTTGAATTTTCACCCTAACAGTACTAGAATAAACTTATGAATGAGTTTTTTTTTTTTTTTTTTTTTGACAAATTGGAATTGAAGGACGAATATCTTCAAAATTAATACAATACATAATAGTATGCTCATTTTAGTTACAAATCATATTAGGGATTAATCGATTATTTTTAAAAATAATAATAGAAGATTGTTTAAGCATCGTGCCTTCTTAAAAAAAATCATCAAAATATAATTAGATTATACATTTCTATCGAAAGAAAATAATATATATTCTTATTTTTTTACTACAATAATATATATTTTCAAGTTGAATAATTAGATAGATTATGAATCAAACTGGCGTAATCAAATGGTATAAATTTAATTTATTCATAAATATTTGTTAAAAGAAAATCCTTATTTATTCACACTTTTAACCTCTGGAAGAATATAATATTTAACAATGGAAACTTTTAATACATATAATAAAAAGAAATTAATTTTGTTTCAAAAGTAAAAGAGAATAGAGAATTTTCTCAATTTTTTTCTCATATATAATTATTTTATATCGTTAGACTTCACATCATTAAAAATGTTGACATGACAATCAATTAATGTGAGTAGTACCCATATTCTCATGATATTAATATATTTTTTTAGAGAAATAATTATTTAATTAATTATTAAGTAGGAAAAAAGAAAGTAATGTTTTTATTTTCATCTTTTTAATTTTAATCTAATTTGATTTGATTTTTTAAGGAAAGAAAGTGGGATAATAATGGTTGGAAAATGGTATTGGCGTTAATTAATTTTTTTTAAAAAAGAGGGTAAAGTTGACAATAAAAAAGAATACCTCCGACGTGTACCCTTTTCTCGGAAATATAACTGAATTGATCCTGACGCGATCGTCAAAGCGTTTTGTCACGCGCCAAATTAGTTGGTAAACTGCTCGGACTCCGAGGAAGACCGACGTTGACCAAAATACCATTCGTCAGCTATAGGAAAATTCCTGTAAATTCCATTTTTACTATGTACGCCAAATCGATGGGCTTTTTCAAGAAAGCCCATTAGTGGAGGTTTTAGGCCCAATTATTTTAGCCCATTTCCGACAGCAGTTGGCCCAATATCTGTGACCATCTGAGCTTAGCTTGGGGTGACTTTAGCTTATATGGGCCTAATAGAAACACATCGTACAAGCTCTTGAAATTTTCTTTTATTTTTCTTCTTATTCTTCTTCTTTTCTTAATTTAAAATTGTATGTATAACATACAAAACCCAATTATAGAAACATGATTCAAACTTCCGAATCGGAAGAATAGATAAACTTAAATGGTAAAAAACTCGACAACATAACGAGCTACACCACAAAGACAAAAAAGAAAAAGAGACAATTTCTATCTGTCTTACTAAAACAACAATTTCATATTATTTATCTAAGTAAAGTATGTTGAGCAGTTGTTAATCATATTAACCACCTCCCAAGAATCAAAATCTACCGTTAAAGCAAAGGAAGGAGATTGGATAATGGATTAATGTGTCAAACCTCAATAACCGCTCAATGTTCCAATAACCCGACTGGACAATCTGTGCAATCTCTTGTATTTTGATTCAACAAGCTCATGAATTCAAACTAATCAAACTAAAAAATAAAATAGTAAATAGATAAATAATACTTTGTTCCTATGTATTTTTGATGTTGGTTGATTTTACTTTTCTATATTTTCAAATTTGGTTCATTTTAGTCTACATGCTTCTAAATCTTTTATTCTCATCGTGTAGTAAAAAAATTATTGTTCAAAACAATTTTAAAGTCCATGAACATTTTTTTTTTAATAAATTTCAAAGTTTAGGGGAAAATAGACTTTAAAGTCTAAGGATATGATGAAACGTCTATAATTTAACCTAAAAGATATACTATACTTGGCGTTCACTCATTCCCTCTTATTATAATGGCCAATGTATTCATATTTTATATGGCATGCATAACTTTGACGACAATTTAACTTACACATATGGGCGAACTTTTTGCTCTTTTTTTTTTTTTTGTAGTTTCTTTAATGTTCTATATCATTTGGGCCAGTTGGATAGCTTTATCAAAACTAATTGTAAATTAATTTTACCAATAGAAAGATACTATAAGTCAAAATTGGATGTTAAACCGATTTAGTTCATACAAAGATACGATTAATAGTTACCTTCGTCCACAAGCATTCAAATGTTCGACGTTAGAAAACAGTTTCATGTTCAATTTTTTTTTAACAAGAATTACAACCTTGATCTTTACGCTTTGAAAACTCAATATCTCTCTTAAAAGTTGTAATATTACCATTGATCTATCATTAAAATTTCAAATTTATTTTTAAAGTATAAATTCTTTATAATTTACGATGAAAATAAAAACCTGAAATGGTGTAGTTGTTGGGTTGATGACCTAAATTTCGTAAGGTCTCATAGTTTGTAATTGTAATGTACAAACATTTTATTTATGTAATTTTGATTTTTTATTTTAAAATTAGTTGCATTAACCACAAACCAATAAAATAACATTCAAGGTTATTTTTGTAGCTTAAACATGTATGTAGAGACATACAGGTGGATCGTATTTAAGTAATAACCTAAATGGTCTGTAGTAGATGGATAAAGCTAGATATCTTATCCTGGTGACACTACGAGTATGGTTTGCTTTGTAGATATTACAATTGTTGTAAAGTGCTACAAATGATCTGATCTTGATCATTCATGTGGAAACATGTGAGCGGGGATATTCTATACAAAGGAGTATGTATAAAACCGGACCACGGAATGCTTAGTCTCATTACATAACGTCATTCATAATAGAGACTTATATTTAACCAGGATGACCATCGGTAATTTTGAGTGAGTTATGAACTCCTGCCTATGAAGGCAGTCATTTGATTTGTATAGGTGAAAGTGACCATATCTACTACAAGAAAAATGAGCTCCCCCGACGCCTAAATTGGCCGTCGGGAGCTCGATTGTTGGGAGATACGGTCTCTCCTGACGACGTAATGGACCATCAAGAGTTCCTAAGGAACTCCCTACGAGTAAAGAACGACATTGGGAGATGCCTCCTATCTCCCAACACACCTTAGGAACTCCCGATGGATCTCTCGATGTCCGTTGGGCAGCGTCGGGAGATCCTATCTGGTATAGACCAGATCCTTTCCCCCTTCCCGTCCCCTTCTTCCCCATTAACCCAAACTAAAAACCCATTTTCTACGCGTCTCTTCTCTATTTCTTTCACCATTCATTTCTTTGCCATCGCCATTTTATTGCCTGCCGTCCGCCGCTCCGGTGTCATTCGCAAGCTTTCAACAGGTTTGCCCACATCCCTTTCATTTCATTTCTCTTATTTTGTGAATCCAAGCCATTGTTTCATTTCTCATGAATTTAAAATTCGATTACTATTGCTTTGATTTATTGTCATTTAGCATCTATCTCATTTGTTGTTCTTTAAATTAAATATAATGTTTCTAGCATATGTTTTTTTTCTTCCTTGTTGCACTAATTGAGATTGACCATTTCATTACGTTACAATTTCTGCAATTTGGTGGAATGAGTGTTTTTTTTCCCTTTTAATTCTAAAGGTTAGGGATTTAATGACTTGCTTGACTAGAACTAATTAAAAATATATTTCAAATTTACTATGATATTTGTGAGATGTTGACACATGTATAAGTAAAATGATACATCACCTAGTGTTCACCTCTGTCAATTCAGCTAACTTAATGAAGGAAAATTGAACTTTATACCCCTAAAAACACTTTGCTTTTCAAACCAAATCAATAACATTAGGGGCAAAAAAAAGTCAAATCACCTATTAGAGATTATTAAAAATTTCAAATTCTCCAAATAAACTTGGAATTGTTTATTAAATTAATCAAAATTCATGCTTAATAAAGACTTTTTACTTTGTCCTCTAATCCATGTTATTGTTTTGGATTACAAGTTGGTCAGAAAAGATTTGTTTTTAAGGATGAATAAAAAATAGACTAAACTAAGGAATAAGTTATCAGTGGAGTATAAAGAAGAAGTATTCTAGTTTCTAGATATGGCGAAGTTTCATGTTAATGATTCCGAACGAATAAGATGTCTATACAAGAATTGTATGAATTCAATTCGGGAAAAATTAGATATCGTGGAACAACATGTATTAACATATAGAATATTTCCCTCATACTGTGAATGAATATATCATGGAGAGCCAGTAAACATATCTAGAGGTTTTGAAAGTCATACAACTCATTCAATACAGAATGTTGAAGTAGATAGTATAGATGGTAATGTTGTCGAAGAAAATGAGATGTTGAATCTTATAAACAATCTACAAGTTCCCATTGACAACGAAGATGCAAATGAATAAGGGATTGAGAATGAAATGTCCACTAATGGTCAAGAAAGAGATACCACGAACTTATACAAGGATTTATTGACCGAAGCACGTAATGAACTATACTCTGGTTGTTCGCAATTTTCGTCATTGAACTTTTTAATGAAGTTTATGCATATCAAAGTTCTCAACGGCTGGAGTAACAAATCATTTAACATATTGCTGGAATTGTTAAAAGCAATGTTTCCAACTGGCCCTGCTATACTTACTTCCTTTTATGAAGCTAAGTGAAAATTGCGTGATTTAGGCCTAGGTTATGAGTATATTCGTGCGTGCAAATATGATTGTATATTGTATTGGAAAGAATTTGCAGATTTGCAACAATGCCCGTTTGTGGTGAGTCTCGGTACAGAGTTAATGATGGCAAGGGTAAGAAAACACCAAATAAGGTATTGCATCATCTTTCATTGATACTGAGATTAAAACAATTGTTTGCATCAAAAGAAGGTGCTTCTGACATGAGATGGCATAAAGATAAGCGAGTTGAAATAGAGGATGTATTGCGACATCCAACTGATGCAGATGGGTGGAAACATTTTGATCATGAATTTTCTCATTTCACTTTAGATCCCTGAAATGTTCGTTTTCAACTTCAGATGGGTTCAATCCATTTGGAAATATGAGTACTTTTTATAATATGTGGCCTGTGGTGATAATTCCTTATAATTTGCCCCTTGAAAATGCATGAAGGAAACAAACTTCTTCATGTCTTTGCTCATACCTAGTCCAAAATCTCCTAGAAAGGAAATTGATGTTTACTTACTGTCGTTGATTGAAGAGTTGAAAGAGTTATGGAATATTGGTGTACGAACTTATGATTCTGTTACTGGTGAGTTTTTTCAACTATATGCCACCTTATTATGGATTATTAATGACTTCCCTACGTACAGTGACCTATCTGGGTTGAGTACAAAAGGTTATCAAGCATGTCCAATATGCAAAAAAGATAATTTGTCCTTTGGGATAAGAGAGAAAATATCATTTATGGGACATTGACGTTATCTTCCAGAGAATCATAGTTGGCGCCAAAGTAGGTAACGTGTAGGAAAAGTTGAACGTAGACCTCCTCCAGTCGTAATGAATGGATAAGAGATCTTACAACAAATAAATATGTTGAACTTTTATGTGTTTAGCAAACATCTATCGAAGCAAGATAAAATAAAATAAAATAAAATAAAATAACAAATTCTAAACTGGACTAAGAAAAATATTTTTTTCCAACTTTCATATTGGTCCAGACTATTGTTACGACATAAATTGGATATAATGCATTATGGAAAAAATATCTGCGACAATTTAGTGGGCACATTGTTAAATACTGAAGGAAACACAAATGATACAACGAACGCTCAATTAGACTTACAAGATTTGAAGATAAGAAATGACCTACACTTGGTATAGGTCGATAACAAATTTGTAAAACCACATGCAACGTACACATTAACTAATAATGAACGGATTTCGTTATGTAAGTATTTGAAATCAATGAAATTTCCTGATGGATTCGTCTTTAACATATCACGATGTGTGAATGACAAAGATGGAAAAATATCAGGGCTAAAAACACACGACTGTCGTGTGTTACTTCACAGACTACTCCCTATTGGTATTCGAGCATACCTACCAAAGAACGTGGCCTCTACTATTGTTGAATTGTGTACATTCTTTCACGACTTATGTGCAAAAAAAATACGTGTAAGTGATTTGAACAAACTACAAGTAGACATCATAGTCATAATTTGTAAGTTAGAGAAAATATTCCCGTATGCCTTCTTCGATGTAATGGCACACCTTGCTGTTCATCTAGCATATGAAAACAAAGTGGTGGGTCCAGTTAGTTACAGTTGAATGTATCTTATTGAAAGAAGTTTACGAACATTAAAACAATTTGTACGGTACAAAGCATGTCTTGAGGGGTCTATAGCGGAAGCATGTACAATGAATGAATCATGGAACTTCTACTCGCAATATATAAGTGGGATTGAAACGAGATTCAATAGAGATGAACAAAATGATGATAACATTCCTGATCACTAAATATTTGGGGAATTTGAATTGTTTAGGCAGAGGGTACGATTATTAGGGACGGCAACTTTACGGACACTATCAGCGAAGGAAAAGCATATCACCCATTGGTACATTTTCAACAATTGTAAAGAAATAACACTATCGCAAGTATGTTTCAAACTTTATAAATTTCTAAGTTCAAGGATAAATCCTTTGATATAACTTTCAAATAATCAATTTTCTAGGCAACACTTAAGGTTAATTCTTCGTGAAGCCCAAAGCGCCTCTGACTTATATATAAGACATCAACACAAATTTTCCGATTGGTTCAGATCTCAGGTATACATAGTATTGGAAGTTGAGAGATGATTCATTTTTTGTAGTCATTTTAATGTATAATTAATTATCAGGTTCTATAATGACATGAGAGAGAGGATATCTCCGATGATTTCTTTTTCACTTGTAATGGGACCTTCGTCTGAAGTACGCTCTTATAATGGATGCATTGTTAATGGGGTATGATTTCACACTGTAGAGCATGGAATATCATCGAGCTACACAAAATAGTGGAGTCTTAGTGGCTGGGGAGATCAGTGAGAAGGGAAGTGTGGATAACAATTTCTACGATGTTGTAGACAAAGTATTAGATTTCCAATATGCAAACAGAAGACGTGTTTTTTTATTCAAGTGTAGATGGTTTGACACAAATAACAATAAAAGTAATAGGACACATGTGGATTTATGACACAAATCGATTAATACATCACGCTTTTGGTATGTCAATGAGCCTTTCATCTTTGTTATCCAAGCACAATAAGTCTTTTACATTGATGACATAAAATATGGTAGCAATTGGAAAGTTGTTCAAGTAGTCCAAAATAAGCGAATATGGGATGTACTAGAAGTAGATGATGTTGAAAATGCATAACTAGATTTACTAGAAATTATTGGTGGAGTCCAAATGGATGAAACCATTGAGGATATTACTTTATGCAGAGTTGACGTTGATCCTATAGTTGTGGAAAGACCAATTATTCAACGTGGCGATGATGACTTCATAAACGATGATAAAGAACAATTGTCTCCCATAACAGTTCAAGTGCTGATGAATAAATTGATTTAGATGACGGTGATGAGTAATCATGTATCTACTCAATTATCTTTCTCTGTTTACACGTATTTCATATTAATTTAATACTATTTTATGTTTGTATAGATATGATGTCAACCTCTAATAGGCAACAAGAGGTTGATGAAGAATTCTAGGAGCAAGAGATATATTTAGATAACACAGGATCTTCTGTGGGTGACACTTCAAGTTAGTATATTTTGAAATATATTTTGTTAACCAAAATACATCCTAAACAGTTTTAAAATTTTTATTCCTCAGATAGTAGCTCAGCATCCATTCGGAGAAAACACGAGCATTCACGAAACATTAAGTTGGAAAAATACGTCCAAAAACATGGCAGAATTATAATCGTGATAAATGAGGGGGAGACGAAACCGATTTCTCAACATTCGGTATGATTTAGTAATGTGATTGGTGTCGTCGTGAGATCTGCATTTCCAATACGATGTCGTACTTTTGCTGAGGTTCCAAACAAGTTTATAAAATTGGTTAAGAGTCAACTGTTGGTAAGTTATAAGTTTATTCTTTTATAGTCAATTGTAGACTAAGAGTCATGAACATCATATATGTTAGTTCTTCCTTTATTCTTTTGTAGCCTCATTTCATGCTTGATCTATCCAGTCAACGACTTAACCATTTTATAGAACATAAAATGCAAAACTCCTTCAAAGAATTTAGAGCAGATTTGCTCAGACATTATAGGAAATGTGGAGATCCTCAGCAAGCACGTGCCAACTTGCCTAGCTGGCTTAAAAATAGACCGGAAGATTGGTATTTTTTTTTTTTTTACCGCTTCAAGAGTGAAGTGTTTCAGGTTAAAATAATTTAGGGTGTGTATCATTTACTACATTTACTATTATAGAATATTCGTTTTTTTTTTTTTTGTTGAAATGTAGGAAATGTCGGAGACGAATAGGAAGAATTGAGAGAAATTACCGTTCGACCACGTAGGCGGATCAAAGTCGTTCCTGCAAATTCTAACAGAGTTTCAGGCAAAGGAAGGTCGAGAAATAGGACGTGTTGACCTATTTAAGGAAACACACTCTAATGGTGGCAAGTTCGTGAATGAGGCAACTGAAAATGCACATGTAACCTTTTTTGTTTTACTTTCGTGTTGTTTTTCATTTCTAACTTCAGTCGCTCGTACTTAAACATATAATTAATATGCCTAAAATCAAATGTTAGAATTATAATCCAACCCCACTCCAGAAGGTTCTCAATCACTAATAGGGGATGAAATCTATGAGACGGTTTTGAGTAGACGATCTGGATATTCAAAAGGCCTAGGTTGGAGCCCTAAACCCAAGTCAATAAGGGGTAGCAGCTCATCGAGTTCGTCATCTACTCAAGGAACGGAGAGGTAGGTGAGGGAATTGAGATCCAATTTCAAACAGTATCAGTCGAGGATTAAGGAACTTAAAGACGTTCAGAAAAAAATGAAAGAGGATCATGCAAGACAAATGGAAGACATGAAAAAAATGATTGAAGACATGATACGATCACAGAGAGAAGGCCCATCGAATTAGGTATGATTACTATTATTTTAGTATCTAATATGTTGCTATCTTACAGTTATGGTAGCAAAGTAGTCATGTCTTAATAGCTTTATGATAAAAAAAAAAAAAAAATGTTGGCTATCATGCAGTTATGGTAGCCAAACAACTGGATTTTGATGTGTTTTTTGTCGTTTTGTAGTTTGTGTGTGTTTATGACGTTTTATCCTGCAGTTATGAGCGTCAGGAATGTCGTAGGGGGTGGGTAGAGTTTGATCATACTCGTTTTGCTCGTTTTGTCGTTGAACTTGAAGTTTTTGTATGTTTATGAATATTTATGAAGTTCGAATGTATTGTGGAGGGTGGGTCGAGTTTGGTTTAGATTGTTTTGGGGAGAAAGTTTGAGTTGTATGTGTGTTCATTATTGTTTATGAAGTTTGAATATGTTATGAGGGTGGGTAGAGTTTGATTATACTCGTTTTGCTCGTTTTGTTGTTGAACTTGGAATTTTTGTGTGTTTATGAATGTTTATGAAGTTCGAATGTGTTGTGGGGGGTGGATCGAGTTTGGTTTAGATTTTTTTGGGGGGAAATTTTGAGTTTTATGTGTGCTCGTTCTTGTTTATGATGTTTTTGTGTGTGTATGAATGTTTATGAAGTTCGAATGTGTTGTGGGGGGTGGGTCGAGTTTGGTTTATATTGTTTTGGGGGAGAAATATTGAGTTTTATGTATGTTCGTTATTCTTTATGAAGTTTGAATATGTTGTGGGGGTGAGTAGTGTTCGATTATACTCGTTTTGGAGTTGAACTTGTAGGTTTTCGTGTTTTTTTTTTATGTTTATGAGCGTCGGGAATGTCGTGGGGGTGGGTAAAGTTTGATTATACTCGTTTTGTCATTGAACTTGGAGTTTTTGTGTGTTTATGAATGTTTATGAAGTTCGAATGTGTTGTGGGAGTGGGTCGAGTTTGGTTAAGATTGTTTTGGGGAGAAAGTTTGAGTTTTATGTGTGTTCGTTCTTGTTTATGAAGTTTGAATATGTTGTGGGGGTGGGTAGAGCTCGATTATACTCGTTTTGCTCGCTTTGTCATTGACCTTGGAATTTTTGTGTGTTTATAAATGTTTATGAAGTTTGAATGTGTTGTGAGGGGTGGGTCAAATTTGGTTTAAATTGTTTTGGGGATAAATTGTTTTTGTGTGTTTATGAATGTTTATGAAGTTCGAATGTGTTGTGGGGGTAGGTCGAGTTTGGTTTAGATTGTTTTGGGGATAAAGTTTGAGTTTTATGTTATTGTTTATGAGTTTGGTTTAGATTGTTTATTTATGAAGTTTGGTTGGACGACTATGACATTTGTGAATGTTTTTGTTTATGAAGTTTGAACGTGTTGTGGATGTTTAAAGATTATGCCATTTGAATGTTTTTGTTTTATTGTAGGATGTTGTTCGGAGATGAGGTTGGACGATTGTTCAAGATGCTGTGTTCTAGACGTTTTCTTTTCTGTATTTATTGACATTGTTTTCATTTTATTTATTCCATGTATTTCCGAAAATAAATTTCTTTTATTTAGTATCGACTTTGTTTTATTATAGGATCTTGTAACTTTTCATTTATTTGTTATAGTATATACTTCGTTTTCTTTGTTTTATTTACTATGTGAGTCTATTTGAGTTGGTTAATGATGCTTTACAGGTTATTCAGATCAAATTTTTAAAAAACTACAAATTATAAATTAAAAAAAATAAATTAAAAGTCAATATTCAACCAATGCAGGGACTCCCCACGCATAAAATAGTGCATCGGGAGTTTCTGTAACTCCCGACGAATAAAACAGAACCCCTGATGCATAAAATAGGGTGTTGGGAGTTCCTACGCCGTATATCATGTGTTGGGAGTTCTAGGAACTCTCGATGCCCTATTCTATGTGTCGGGAGTTCTAGGACAACTCCTGACGCCCTGTTTTATGCGTCGGGAGATCCTCTCCGACAGATTTTTCTCAACCAAACTCCCGACACAGTTTCCACCATTTTTCGAATATTTGAGGCATCGGGAGAAGTGTGACTTCTTGTAGTGATCGCCAACTTAACAAGCCTACCATTTTAGGGATTTGTCTAATTGGGGAGTTAGGAACATAACTACACAAGAAGAAATTTACTCCTTCCCCAACATCGAGGTAAGTAGATAAATTACTCCCTTAAAAGCTTATTTCGGGGTTTGAACAATGTGGTGTCACACCCTTTCCTGACCCAAGAGGAGTTTGATCATTTTAGGGATTTATTGTTCATTAGAAGAATCAGCGGTACTTAAGGAGTTAGATGTAACTATAGGGACAAAACGGTAATTTTGACTTGTTGTACTTATGACCAATTTGTGAAGGTTCATCGTATTATTGACGGATTATGTCCAATAGACACAAAAATATATATGTAATGCGAATAATGTAGCTGTCGGTCTTTAGTGGAGTGTCCGACAATTAACAGATGGTAAATAATTTAATTAAAGGAGTTTAATTAATTATTCACGTACTGTTTGAGCTTCAAGCTACAGGTCCATAACATCCCCACTGCAGCTTAACGAGAATTAATGAGAATCCATTTTTGGATTAATTTGAATTGTTCAAATTAAATCAAGGGAATTAATTGTATGTGATATAGTTAATTTAATCTAATTATGTATTATATAATTATTATTATGTATTTTCATATATTATAATATAAAGTTTATTTGAGAGAAAATAAATATTTGAATATGATTCAAATGTTAATTATATGAATTTAATTCACATAATTAAATTTAATATAAATGAGGTTTATATTAAATGTTATTGGTAAGATAATAGAAATATAGATTATGTGTTATATTTGATATAACATATAGTTTAATATATATTATATAATAATGAATTATTTTATATATATATTAAAGCGATTTATGAAAATAAATTATTTTATTTTATTTTATTTTTAAAAATCATTTTGGGAGGCCGTTGTAACTCCCTTCCCATATTTTCTCTCTAAAAACGTGGTAGTGGGGAAGTAAAAAGAGAGAAAGTTGTTCTTCTTCTTCCTGGTGTGGTTTTCACAAAAAAAAAGTGCATATACAGAAAAGTTCCTTAAGAAAATTGGAATATCATATTTTCCTCTCAATACTCTCAAAATCGTCTCTTTCAAAATAGTCAGAGCCCACAAAACTCATGAATTCTCATCCAAATAATATAGAGGAAACATTCGTGGTGTTGTCCTTATTGACGGTTAAAGGGTTCGAGATTGTTCGTGACAAGTTTTGATGGTTAGAGGGTGCAGCAATCGTAATAGGCCATTGTCATACCATTTAAGGTTTTATTTTATGTTTCAAAATTTAAAAAGTTTTTTATTCCGATAATAGTTTGGAAACATTTAAAAAAAAGTCAAATATTGGGGCTTTTACAATAATAAAAAAATATACTTTTGAATAATGGACATTGTTTAAAGATATTATCCGTCTTTGAACTTAAAAATAAACATTTTCTTTTGAGAGAAAAAATAAAGGGATTTTTACATTAAAAAAAAAAAAAAACCTTTTCTAGGCTCTATATTTTAAAAATGTCTTTAAATTTGATTTTTTTCAAGAAAGACTTTTGATTTTTTTTTTTGTTGACAAATTTACCATTTTTATTATTTTTAATCCCGATTTTTATAATGTTTCCCTATTTCCAAAACTTTCTATTAGATGGAGAGAGAAGATTTATTTAATATGATTTTTTTTCATATTTTCAAATGAAGAGAGAAAATATATTTATTTGTTGAGATTTTTCCCGTTATTTAGTTTAACTGGAGAGAGAAAATACATTTAATGATATTTTTTTTTTCTATTTTCGTTAGTTTTACGTTTTTTTATTTTTTATTTTTTATTTTTTTTATCGATTCATAGTTATTTAAAATATAGCTCATAATATTTTGTTAGGCATTTGAAAATATTCTAACCAATATATGAATTATATCACATTATATAAATTCAAAGTTTGACATGAATCCCCATATAATGCATTTATTATGATTTTTTCCATTTTTCGATTGTAGAGATAAAATGCATTTGATATATTTTTTTTCATTTTCATTTGGAGAGATAAAATGACATTTAATATGATTTTATTTTTCATATCATTTTTCATGCTGATATTTGTTATCGTGTGAAATGTTCCATTGTTTTTCACTTGTATATGTAATATATTCTATCGTTTATTTGGAAACATTCTAAAAATATATATGAAATATATTTGATATCTACTCAAATATTCATGGTTATTTTTAAATATAACTTAGAACATATGATATCTACTCAAATGTTCGTGGTTATTTTTAAACATACCTTAGAACATAAATTTTTATACATATATACAAGCATGTATTTATCTATTGGAACATAAAGAAAACATGCAATAGCGGAAACAAGGATCGATAACATTCTAATTACATAAAAAAACAAGAATAAGCATGCATAAAGGGTTAAAAATTACAACCTTTGTATAATCCACCGCAATCTTCCTCTCCCAAGCTCGATCGACACCACCAACGGTAAAACCTCGCTATTCTCTAGTTGAAGAACTCGGTTGTGAGACAAACCGTTTTGTTAGTGAAAACAAGGGAATTTCACTTTAGTAAAAGGAGAATAGAGAGATTTTGGTAGAAGAGTTTAGGTCAATGGTCAAATAAGCATTAGTTTTTTTACACAATTGAAAATCCAAACTATTTAAAGACAAATTACATGCAAAATCCTATCTTGCATGTCTTTCACCTCAAACTCTACTAGTATATAATCTTTAGGTGAAATGAGAATTTAAAATGTTCAAATTCGGGCTTAGGGGAAAATTGTATTTTATATGAGATATAATTTATAATTAAATTAGAGTATTATTGAACATTAGCATGAAATTATTTTTTAAACTTGATTAATATGATTAATCAAAGTTTGGTGTCAAAAATAGTTTTGGTCTATAGTATACGAATAAGGTCGGGTACCTTATTTTGGTAACACTATTAGATGCGGCCCACTTTGTAGTTGTTACAACTTGTTGTAAAGTGCTATAAACGAAGTGATTCTGATTCGTTCATGTATTGACATGAGGAGTTAGAGCGTCCTATGCGAAGAGTTTGCATAAGATCGGACCAAGAATCAAGCCACTCTTATTTTATAACATTGTTTACTGTTTAAGGCTGACTATTTCTAAGCGATGACCTAGGTAACTTGACCTTAATCCTGAGCTAACTATGAACTATTGTTTATTCGAAATTATCCTTAGATTTTCATGGGTGAGGGTTGGCTCAACAGCACCGGCTCAATAAGCCTCCCATTTAAGGGGTAAGACCGGATAGATAACTAAGGACATAGGGTGCAAGACAGAATTCACTCTTACCCGCTTTTAGGGATAGTAGAGAGGTTGTTCCCTTAAGTGTTGACTCCGGGTTTTGAACAAGGGGCCCCACCCTCTCATTGGCCCGAAAGGACTCGATTTAGTGATTAGATCACAAACCAATTGTTCATTAGAGGATTAGTGGGACATAAGAAGCAAGATGTAATCTCGGTAAAACAACTTTTAACCCAGCCATTATTACAAACAACCCGTGAAGTGTTAATTTACTAATCATGGTTATATCGAGTGGACATAATATATCTACAGTGAGAAGAGTGCAACTATTGTGCTTTAGTGGAGTGACCTGGTAGTTAACAAATGGTGGTTAATTAGGTTAAAGAGTTTAGTCGGTTAATCACGGATTGTTGGAGTCCATGATCTATAGGTCCATAAGGTCCCCCTACTAGCTCATATGGCGATTGGGAGTCAGAGGATCCATATTACCTGCAGCCCCACACGGACTTCATATTCATCATTTTAGAAAGCGAGGGGAAGGGATCTCTTTTCTGCAAAGGAAAAAAACGGAGCTGATTTGACTCGGCACAACCTAACGATGCATCCAATACCATTCACACCAAAAGGAAATAAAGGAGAGTCGTTTCATAGTGCTAGAAACCTTCCTCCTGCCATTACGGATTCTAACGCTGGAATCAGGCTTTACAGATTCAATCCAAATGCCTGGATTGCCCAAGAGCATAGTGAATGAATGAGAATCGACGAGAGCTATGCCCTTTTAGTCTTTGTATAAGGGTTGAATCCCATCCTCAACTTAGATAGTTCACTCCTATCGAGTATGGCAGATAGGTGGATAGAAGGATTTTCCTACAAAAAGAACTCGCTAATTAAATAATGGAATATGGATTGTAGTCTGGCTTAGACAAATTACCCAGAACTTTTCCTCTTGTTTTCATCAGCAGAACTAGGTCGCATAGCTTCTGGTCTTTGACATCAAAAAAGAAGGTTGCAATAACGAAAGAGACATGTGAGAATTTGGTCCTAGCTAGTGGAACAAGAAAGACATCTATATTCAATACAGAATCAAAGGATTTCCCTTAACGAAGAATTCCCCCTGCTTTGGCTTTGTTTTCGCTCCCCTCGTGCGTGGCACTCCTTGCTCGCGGAGCGGCATACCAGAAAAAAAAAGCCCATCTTCCATTAGGGCCCCTCTTTCACTATCAAGAGGGGGGTGAGGTCCTATCTTAGAAAACGATATCATCAAAAAAACACGCACGAAAGGGATATGGGTTTTCTTACCGCTTGACTTGCTTCGAGTAGTGATAGTGACGGTTCAGTGAAGTCAAGTCTATTAGGGGCTCCCTGACGATCCCGAACCTTCAAAAAGTTAAGGGTATGTTTTGTTTCTTGGCACTCTCTTTCTTTGTTATGCCAACCTAAAAAGAGAGAGGGATACGGAGCTTGACTTGAAAACAAACAACTCTGGATTAAACCTTATAACAATGTAATGAATGGATTTGAATTATTCAAATTCGGTTTTTGGAGCAAAGTGTTAAATATATACAATATATCTAACCTAATATTTAATTTTGAATTAAACATAAAGAGAGAGAAAATAAGAGATATTTAAATAAGATTTAAATATCAAGATTATGAATAGTGATTCACATTCATTGAGATTATTGTTGAATTTGATATTAAACTAAATTAATTATTTAATATTAATTTAGTTTTAAAATTAATTGTTATAGTTAATTTGAAATTAAATGGAATTGGTCAAAAATGCATTAAAAGTCAAATTGTTAACCAGGTCAAAAATGCAATGGAAGTCAAATTGTTGACTTTGGATTTTGATAGTCAAACTTTGTCCAAGTTAGTGGAAAGATCCAACATTTGTAAGTGGGAAATGCTAACTTTTGCATGGCTAAGTGTTATCTTCATTTGAAGGCACCTGTCCCATTAAGTTAGGGTTGGCAATAGGGCCTGGGGGCGTCCCCCGTCTCCGGCCCCGTAGGGGAAATTGTCCACGTCCCCGCCATTTGAAGAGCGAGGACTGGGGCGTGGATTCCCCGTCGGGGAAACGGGGTCTCCGCAGGGCCTCATTCGTGGCAGACTTCAATGGAGGGGAGGATGAGCGAGAGCGAGAGGCGAGCGCGAGCGAGAGGGAGGGATATTTTGTTGCAGATTGCAGAGAGTGAAGGGAACTGGGATGGATAAATAAATAAATATATTATATATATATATATATTATATATAAATTCGCGGTCGGGATTAATCGGGGTTGGGGTCGAGGCGGGGATACTGTTCCCATCCCCACCCGTCCCCGGACGGGGCCTCGAATAAATGCCCCGTTTGACCCTTATCCCCGATCAAACTGGGGAATCCCCACCCCATCGGGTTTTTTTGCCAACCCTAATCCCACCTTGAGTTAGTAGATTTTTTAGTGTCAAATTCTCATCAAACTCAAAATTGCATGTTTGCATGTAATGTTCTTTAAAAGGCAATGTTTAATGTTTTTGAAGAACTCTTGGCCATAGTGGATTTTGATGAGATTATGTGATAATCTCATCCATTTTTTCTCTCAAAGCTTTAGCATTTTCCTCTCCAAATTAGTCACTCACTGAATTTCAGCATCCCATTCTAAGGCCGGAGAATAGTTGGGAGTGTCGTGGTCTACGAACCGTTCGTGAAAAGATTGGAGCTTATTTGGAGAAGATTCAAAGACTATAACTATTGTATTATTTTCCTCTTTTACTTGTGTTTATTACATACATGCTTATCTTTGTAATTAATCTAATTAGAGTACTTTAGACCGCTTTTTTTCCGTTGCGCATGTGTTCGAGCCATCAATATCATATATCATAAATTCAAAGTAGTAAAAGATCAACAAAAAAAAGATCTACCATAGTATATAAATCACATATGGACTTGATGTTCAACATATATATATGTAAATGTATCTATATCACAAAACAATAAATTTAAATACAAAAATCATTATCGTTTATATAAAATAAACGATTATATCTATCACTGTATATATTCATCATCATCGTTTATATTAAACCCTCACTCTCGACTAGATTTTCTTGCTTAGCTCCGTCAACTGGATATGCCTGAGTCAGCGCGCGGATCTGCTCGCATTCGGTGCCGAAAGCTTCGTCACATCGTCTCACGTTGTTCGTTTTCTCCCCGTGACGCCGTCGACTAGATCTACTCGAGTCTGCATCGAATTTGCTCGGGCCCGAGGCCGGAAGCTTCGCGTCGTAGCATATTGTCTCATGTCGTCCATCTGCAACCACGTTGTCATCTAGTCGTGCCCACACCAAAGATTCTTTCTCCCTACGTCGTCGTTTATCCCCTACAACTCACACCATTGGGAGGAGAAAAAAGATGGAGATGAAAGGAGAAAAAAGAGGGAGGATGAAGAAGTGAGAGAGAATATATGCCTAAGAGAGAGAATATACATGGAGGAGAGAGAAATAAATATATATATATATATATATATATATATATACATATATAAAACATAGGTGAGGGCTAAACTGTAAATAGTCATTGATATTAGTGAAAATAGGGAGGTCAATAGATTTTTTTTTTTTTTTTTTGTACAAAATGAAATGTTCAAGATATTAATGTAATATGTGTCTATTCTTTAGGCATTTTATGTAAAAATCTACAAATAAATCATTTTGACATGTTTACGTGAAATTACTTCAATATATGTAACCGAGAGAAATAAACATCTTTTTTCTTTAGAGTTGAAACAATGATTTATGGATTGAAAATCAAACATTATAATATTTACTTACCTTCAAATATAGGGGTGATTTGACACCATTGACGAAAGAGGATGTGGAAGATGAATAGGATGAAACAAATTTGTTTAAATTTGTTTAAACATTTAAAATTTTAAAATTTTAAAGGTAAGAAAATCTCAAAGTGTTTGCATAAATTAAAAATTGTGGAAATAGGATTTTAGATTAGGGTTGGCAGAATCCTCGATTTGATTGGAGATGGAAGTCAAATCAGGGACCTTTTTAGAGTCCCCGTCCGGGAATGTGGCGAGGACGGAGAGGGTATCCCCGCCTTGACCCTGATTAGATTTATATATATAAAGTATTTAACTTTTTACATTTAATCCAGTTTTTAACTTATCCCAATCTAGGTTCAACTAAAGTGTCCAAGCCCAAACCCAATCCTAATAACTAATTAGTAATTTCAGTGCCAAGTTATTGTTGGGTTTTATATCCTAAAAATATTTTCAATTATCAATATACTTGTTATTGATCTCATAAATTGTATGAAGTCTAAATCGAATAAACAAATATCCATGACTTTTGTATGAGTACTTGAATTTTATGTGGAGACATAAGAGTGGATCGGGTTCGAGTAAATAGTCAAAATGATCTATGGTACATGAATGAGTTTGGGTACCTTATTTTGGTAACACCATTGGATGCGGCCTACTCTGTAGTTGTTACAAAGAGTTGTAAAGTGCTACATACGATGTGATCTTAATTCGTACATGTTATGACATGAGGAGTGGGGGCGTCCTATGCAATGAGTTTGCATAAGATCGGGACCAAGAAATAAGTCACTCTTACTTTATAACGTTGTTTACTGTTTAAGACTGACTATTTCACCTAGATGACTTAGGTACCTCGATCTTAATCCTGAGCTAACTATGAACTCCTGTTTATTCGGGATTGCCCTTAGATTTGCATAGTTGAGGGTTGACTCAATAACGCCGGCTCAATAAGACTCCAATTTCAAAGGTAAGGCCGAATAGATAGCTGGGAACATGAGGTGCAAGAAGAAGTTCACACCTACCCGATTTAGGGATAGGAGAAAGGTTGTTCTCTCAAGTACTGAATCCAGGTCTTGAACAAGGGGCCTCACCCTCTCACTGGGCTGAGAGAGTTTAGTTTGGTTTGATGATTGGATCACAAACCAGTTGTTCATTAGAGGATCAGTAGGGACTTGAGGAATAAGACGTAATCTCAGGAGTAAAACAGATATTTGACCCAGCCGTTATTACGAACAACCTGTGAAGGGTCGACTTGCTGATTATGGTTAAATTGTGTGGACATAATATATCTATAGTGAGGGGAGTGCAACTATGGGCTTTAATGGAATGACCCATTATTTAACGAATGGGGATTAATTTGGTCTAATGAGTTTAGCCAATTAATCTTGGATCGTTGGAGCCAATTATGATCAGTAAGTCCGCGAGGTCCCCCTACTAGTTCGTAACGGACTAGCTCTAGAATAGCGTGATAAGTTAATTTGAAACGTTCAAATTAGAATTAAGGGAATTAGTAATTATATGAGATATAATTATATGTTTAATTTTAGAATTAAACGGAATAAGAGAATTTATATATTTAAATATGATTTAAATATATAAAGATGGATATGTGTTAAAATTAGTTTAATATTTGATATTAAATTAATTAAGTTTTATTTAATAATTAATTTATGAAATTAATTAAATTTTCATTTTAAAATCAAAATAGATTTATAAAATCAAAATTTGATTTTTAGATAAAATTGAAAAAATTGGAAAACAAAACACACAAAATAGAAAAAATGATTTTTCCATTATCCATCACGTAAGTAGCTCACACATGAAGCAATGTTTTGGCCTTGTCTTCTCTAAGCATGAGCTGCAACTCATGCAACTCTTCTCTTTACATGTTGATCTGCAATATAATGAAAAGATTGGAGAGAAAATTGGGCATACAATCTATAGAGTTTTTGAGAGAAAAACTTGTTTGAAGAAAGGTTCTTCAACAAGGTTGCAGCAGTGAGCAGGTTCTTCAACAAGGTTGCAGCAGTGAGTTTTTCTCCTTCATTCCCTATTCAAGCTTGTTTGGAGTCCCACAACTCAATCTAGAGCACAAAGAGAATAGTGGAGTAGATCTTGAGGTGGTCTGCAACAAGATTTGGAGAAGATTGCAGCTGGTGAAGGAGCTTTGAAGAAGTTCTACAAGAAGTATGTCTTGAAACTCACTTTTTCTGCAAAAGCATGCTTTATATTTTGCCAAAATTAGTGAATTTGATTGCTTAGATGATCCTTGTGCTTCTGCTGCTGTTGATACAATCCTACAAGTTCTAACACTAATTGTTTCATTTTCACGTTCAGCAAGCCACCCCTCACACTCACCATTGATCTCAGTCGTCGAGCACCTCTTACAGCCCAACACTGGAGTTTTCCGTCGAACAAGCTACACTGCTGGACATTGATCTTTGTCATTTGTCGTCGAAGAAGCTACAGCTAGTGTTGTCGTGTAGCATGTGTTGTCTTCGATCCCTACATTTTTTTTTTTTTTTTTTTTTGTATTTTGACATTGTCGCATTTTTGCTTTACTTTCGAACTAAAATTTGATATATGTGGTACAATGACACTTCAAACTCAGGCAAAATGGAATATTTTAGGAAGAAAAATACAAAGGAATTTGGGGGAGGGGGGGAGAGGAGGGGGAAGCTATGCAATGATCTGTTTAGTAGCAGATAAGACCATGAATATTATAAGCATTCTTTTTCCTGATTATAATCCTACTTCTGTTTGTTATAACAGGGAAATCCCCACAAATAATTAATAGGAGAAATGGAGGATGGATCGACCCATTTCCCCGACGAGGAATCCTTGCCCCCGTCCTTGCCTTCAAATGGTAGAGATTGGGATAAATTGTTGAAAGAGTTAAACAACATGCAACGGAAGTATCAAGGATCCATAAGCTTTCTAATTCACTCATTTTAGCAAAAACTTAGCATGCTCTTATAAAAAAGTGGGTTTTCAGAACATACCTTTGATGAACTCTTCAAGAAAACGTCTGTTCAGCTGCTGTCTTCACTTGTTATCAACGTGAACCACCTCAAAGCCTTTTCTACTATGCTCTTGGAGCTTTAGGCAGAGTTGACTCAAGAACAGCTTGAAGATGTGAAGAAACCAGAAAATACTCACAGCAGCCCAACTGAAGAAGACAACTTCTTCTTCAGAAAATTTTCTCTCAAATTCTGTATTATCTTTTTCTCCAACAACTCCACTCTTCTTTATATATAATAGATGAACATGCAAAGAGATAAAGTGCATGGCTTGTAGCTCATGCTTGGTGAATCAAAGTAGAGAAGATAATGCATTTTGTGTGAGCATAAAGAAGATGATAATAGAAAAAAAACTATTTTCCATTTTTGTGCTACATGCAAACGAATTTCCATTTTCTTTTTAAAACAAAAAAATGATTTTAAATCATTTTAATGCAAAATTTGATTTTCTTAAATAATTTCATTAATTAATTTTTACGCAATAATCATCTTTATATATTTAAATCATATTTAAATATTTATTCTCTTGTTCCGTTTAATTTGAATGTTTCAAATTAATTTCTCAAGCTGCCCTAAAGCTTATCCATTTACAAGCTAGTAGGGGGACCTCGTGGACTTACAGATCACGAGCTCCAACGATTCGAGATTAATCGGCTAAACTCATTAGTCTGATCTAACCCCCATTCGTTAACTAATGAGACACTCCCCTATAGCCCATAGTTGAACTCCCGTCAATGTAGATATATTATGTCCACTTAATAACCATAATCAGTAAGTCGATCCTTCACAGGTTGTTCGTAATCACAGCTAGGTCAAAAATACCGTTTTACTCTTGTGACCATATCTTGTTCCTTAAGTTCCTACTGATCCTCTAATGAACAATTTTGATTCTCTATGAATCAAATCCTTTCTCTATCATGAGGAGACGGGGCCCCGATTGTTCAAGACCTGGAGTCAGTACTTAAGAGAACAACCTATCTGGTAACCCTAAATAGGGTAGAAGTGAATTCCATCTTGCAAGGCTATGTCCCCAGCTATTCATCCAGCCTTGTTCCTTAAGTTTCTACTGATCCTCTAATGAATAATTTTGATTCATAATCTCTATGAATCAAATCCTTTCTCTATCATGAGAAGACGGGGCCCCGATTGTTCAAGACCTGGAGTTAGTACTTAAGAGAACAACCTATCTGGTAACCCTAAATAGGGTAGGAGTGAATTCCATCTTGCAAGGCTATGTCCTCAGCTATTCATCCGGCCTTATCCCCAAAATGGTAAGCTTATTGAGCAGTGTTGTTGGACTACTCTCACCGTTTGCATATCAAAGGATAATCTCAAACAAACAGGAGATCATAGCTAGCTCAGGATTAAGATCGAGTTAATCTAGGTTATATAATAAATGAAATAGTCAGTTTTAACAGTAAACGGTCGTTATAAAGAAAAGTCGTTATTTTTGTGGTTCAGTCTATATGCAAACTCATTGCATAGAATGTCCCCACTCTCATGTCTCAACATGAACGATTTGTGGATCACATCGTTTATAGCACCTTATAACTTCTTGTAACAACTACAGAGTGGGCCACATCCAATAGTGTTACTAGGATGAGATATCCAATTGCATCCATATACTTATTAGACCATTTAGGCTATATACTGTCAACTTGACATAAAGTTACAGCATTCAGACTATAGCCAAGGATGCGTTTTATTGGATTTTTATAGTAAGATGCAAAATCAACAAGTTATTCTTATTGATAAAATAGAATGTTTAACACGAACTGCAAGTTCTAGGACATTCCCAACAATTGTCCCATCGAGGACGAGAATGGGGAACCTCCTTTCCCTCTCCCAACTTCGTTGCCAACCCTATTTTAAACCAGAAAAAAACTAACGTGCAAATAAGGGATACAAATAGTTAGATTTTGGTAAAACATCCAACCGCCTACACTAACACCATTGGCTGCACCCCATTTTTAAAATTTTAGATATTTTTCAGAAAAATTAGAAATAGATATTTTTTAAAAATACTTCCCCGATTTAGACATTTGATAAAATTTATCGAAAATATAATATAGTTAAATTGATAGTAAGTTTATTTGATTTATTTGTAGTAAAGGATAAATTAGTCAAACATGGATGCCATGCCAACAACGTGTGTCAATAATAAGAATCCAAATACTCCACGCGACGCGATGGAGATATTTGCAATTGCAATTGCAATTTCAACAAAAGACCGTATGCCAAAAATTTCCATATGAATGGGCAAAATGTTAAGTTCTAATATTTTATACTTAAAATGTTGAGAAAAATACCCCAGTCTAATTTTATTTCATCAAAATGTTATATTTTATTTATAACACTTCGTTTGATAACTATTTTATTATTTTTATTTTTTATTTTAAAAAATTAAAATCTATTTCTTCTATATTTCTTATAATGATTTATACTTCTCTTAAATACAACAATTGAATTCTTAGCTAAATTCTAAAAACAAAAATAAGTTTTTTAGATCTCGTTTCATAACTATTTGGTTTTTTTTTTTTTTTTTTTTTGTTTATGAAAATTAAGCACATAGACATTACTTTTATTTCTAACTTCTTCACGAGTTATCTACTTTTTATCAATGGTCTAAAAAATAAGCCAAAATTCGAAAACTAAAAAAAGTAGGCCAATTTGGTAACCATTTTGTTTTTTGTTTTTGTTTTTTAAAATTAAGTCTATATCATCTACATTTCTTACTATGATTTACCTCTTTCTTAAGTACACTGGTTGAATTCTTAGCCAAATTAAAAAAATAAAAACAACTTTTTGAAAGCTACTTTTTAGTTTTCAATATTTGGCTTGGTTTTCAGTAGATAAGAGAGAAATAAATTTGGAGGTGGAAGTGGTGTTTATAAGCTTAATTTTAAAAAACGAAAATAAAAACAAAATGGTTGCCAAACGGGCCGTAGCATTTAAAAAGTTATTTTTGTTTTTGGAATTTGACTAATAATTCAATCATCATATTCGATAAAGATGCGAATCATTGTAAGAAACATTGATGATATTGACTTAATTTTCAAAAATTCAAAACAAGACACAAAATAGTTATCAAATGGGGCTTACGAGTAACTTTTTTTAATTTTCAAATTTTGATTTGGTTTTTTTTAAACCATAAGTGAAAAGTAGATAACAAACAAAGAAATTTGGAGGTGAATGTAGTGATTACAGACTTAATTTTCAAAAACAAAAAATCCAAAATCAAATGGTTACCAAATAGAACCTAAACATTTAATTTAATTTTCATATGGTCTCTAAGTTTCAAAATATTATATTTTTACGATTGAGTTTTGAATATGCTTTACTACTTTCTTCAGTTGTGAACTCATCGACTTCACAACTTACCCTAATGTTCTTCATATGTTAACACAACATCCACATGTAACAATGTCAATATAAAATTAAATATATATGTATCTTGATTCAGGCACTTGTGTTTGGTTAATTAATAATGCATAATTTTGCGTTAAATATGTATTTAAATATTTAAATATTTTTAATAAGTCTCTAAAATTTTTATTTCGGGTATAAGATGTCTTTTATAGAGTATCTAATAGATCATTGAACTTTTCAATTTTACATCTAATAAGTTCATAAACTTTAAATGTGTGTTTGAAGCAAAAACTATAATAACCACATATTGCTATAGTTAGGGAGGTTATGGTTTGGTTCAGTTCGATTTGAGACTCAAACCGAAACAAACCGCAAAATTTAAGAAAATGTATTTTTTGAAACCGAACCGAACCGCATGTTCAGTTCGGTTTCACAGTTTTCTTTTCTTTTTTTCTTTTTTTTCTTTTTTTTTTTTTTTTTTACTTTTTCATATTCTCTAATATATATATATATATATATTGAAAAAGCGGTTCGGTTCGACCTCAAATCAGTTTTTAAATTTGAAACTGAATCGAATCGCAATAATTCAGTTTGAAAATATATAAAATCTAACCGGACCACATTAATTCGGTTTTGGTTTGGTTTCATTTTAGTATTCAATTCGGTTTTAGCGGTTTCAATAATCACCCCTAGCTACAATAAATATTGTTTTGTATTCCTCAATTAGTAACGATCAACACTATTTCAAAACCTCTAATTGTCAATTAGTTATGGTCAACATTATTTCAAAACCCCTAATTGTTACCATGTTTATCATTTGCTACACTATTCACTATTTTACCTTCATTATTTTTTTTATTTATTTATTTCTCAAACTAAAATAGTTTACACCTCAACCATGTACTATTATAATTCAAACTAAAATAATTTACACTCCAAACATAAACTATTGTAACTCAACCATAACAACTTAGTACTATAATAACCAACTCTTTACTACAAATGCTCCCTAAATGTTTTATTGAACAAGTTACGTACCTATCAACATTTTTCAAAAAATTTACAAACATACTAGATGCAAAATTAAAAATTAAATATGTCTAACAAATTCATTAATTTTGTTTTAAAATGTTGAATATGTTAGGGACCATTACACTATATCAAAAGTGAGAGTTTGAGATCTATTTGAAAATTTTAAAGTTTAACCATTTATACTCGTTGGATAACCATTTTGTTTTTTTTTTAAAAAAAAAAAATTAAGCTCATAAACACTACTTATACCTCTAAATTCTTTTATTTGTTATCTAATTTTTACCAATTATTTAAAAACAAAGCCAAAATTTGAGAACTAGAAAGTAGCTTTCAAAATGTTGTTTTTGTTTTTGGTAATTTGGCTAAGAATTCAATAATTATATATAAGAAATATGCAAATCATTTAAAAAGCGTGGATGAAATAGACTTAATTTTCAAAAAAAAAAAATGGTTATCAAACAACGTCTTAGTTTTTTTGTTTTTCTTTTTTTAAAATTAAGCTTACTTCCTCTTCATTTGTTACAATATTTTTCATTTAGGGTTGTTTTCAAATATAAGAAAATGAACAAATTATTTGAGAGTACATCAAAATGTTACCATCTATCGGTGATAGACATCGATAGACAGTGATATTTTACTATATTTTAAAATATTTCTTTTACCATTTAAAATAATTACCATTTCATCTTTATATCTTAAGTAAAATAGTTGAATTAAAGCCAAATTCCAAATTCCAAAAACAAATTTTTAAAAATTACTTTTTTTAGTTTTCAAAATTTGACATAATTTTTCTAAAACATTGGTCGAAAGTAGATAACGAAACAAAAAAATTTAAAAGTGAAAATAATACCTATATGCTTTTCAAAAATTAAAAACAAAAAACAAAATATTACAGAATAAGACCATAAGAATCCAATACACTTCAAAGTTCACGCACATAATGGAACCAATAAATTAAACTAATAAAATATTAGATTATTTTCAAATATAGGAAAAACAAACCAAAATATCTTATCTTCGTAAAATATCATAATAGATATAAATATTAGTTTATCGCGATATATTGTAAATAAAATATACTATTTTGTAATTATTTGTAATTAATTTGAGTAGTTTTGTCATTTAAAATAATTTAGTTTGGTATATTTATTCATACAATTCATTAAAGAAAAAGATAATGACTAGGAATATTGGACATGACACGTAGGCATGGTATTGATGCCGATCCTCCATCATCTAACCAATTGCTTGCACATTTTAGGCAACAAAAACACACGCAAAGGGCAAATCAATTGCTTTTTAGGCACTCATTCTTTTACGTCTCTACTTTGACGAACCAATCAATTTGTTGACATTTGGTACATTACAAATTGTTAATTCCCAAAATCACTTCTCATCATTTTCAAATGTGGAAATCAAAGATGTGGATACAAATGTCAATAAAATGTCAATATCGAAAGATATTTATGAAAAATTATAAAACATTTTTTTTAAATGGAGTTAGTAAATAGATATTTTATGTATCTTTTTTAAATAAATTATTGTGTTTATTATTCATGGGTTAAAATGCTACTTTGGTTTCTATAATTTGAAGTTTGTTTAATTTTAATATTTGTATTTTTAATAAATCTTAAATTTGATCATTTTAAAGTTATTTCTTTTATCAAAAAATAGTTAAATTATAATAATAATTTTCATGTAGGAAAATACAATGTGTGAATTCGTTCTTAAAGTTTATTGTTAAAATGCTAATCGAGAACAACAAATATTTTTTAAAAAATCGATGATAACTAATAGTGGGGACTAAATTTAAGCTTTATTAAAATGATAGAGGCTAAAAATAGACAATTGAAAGTCTATGAACAAATTTTAAAGTACATTGATCAAAATTATATTAATCTTATTTATATTTATTTACATTAATGACAGTTTTTTTTTATTTTTATTTTTAATGTACCATAAATTTTCTTTAAATAAATGTCGATTCATCTCTCGTGTCAATCTTGAATCATAGAGAGATGTGAAATTATTGATAAAAATATCAACAAAAATTTAATACCATAAAATTTATGATCTTTGATACCACAATTCAATAATTTTGTCACATTTGAGAACAAAACATGTGAGTTTATCTTTTTTTAGTACGAGTTTACTAAAAGTTCGTTATTAGGCGGAAACTATATTTATTATAATTCTATAACGTTTTTAATCTAGGATTTTGGTGGGCATTTTAGAAATTACATGTAAAACAATTATGTGACGACTTGAAATATATATAGTTAAAGAATCATTTTGGATATTTTTGTTGCTTAATTTCGAAGATATTGACTCTAGTCCTCTAATTTCTATTTAGCATTTAATCTATGTCGAAAATAGTTTTATAACATATTGTCGAAAAATGGGAATGGGGGGTGGAATTTTCCTTTTATAGGGCCGGAAAAAATTTATATAATTATTTTATATACGTAATCCGTTAATTTCGAGAATAATGTAATTTTCTAAAAGATGACAAAAATAGAGTAGTTGCAACTTTCTTTTAAATAATATTGTTTTAAAATATATTCCAGATTTAAGGTTCAATTAAAAACTATTCACAAATTTGGGGTAGTTTGGTTGTGGAAGGAAATTGTGTACCAGATAATACACAATTTCCATCTTCCACCCCGCCTAGACAAAACTCGTCTACCCGTTACACGAGTTTGGTCTTTTTTTCTTTTTAATTTTAATGTTGCCTAAGAGAACCCAATTAATGTATCATTCTTTCCCAATTCTCTACCTAGTTGATATTCTTTCTGTAGGGATTGGTGTTCTAATTCTCTCGGAGTCTCGTAGTTTGTAAACATTGTACACATTGTTGTGAATAAAATAAGAGTTATTTTATTTTGCATTTACTCATATCTAATAAACAAAGATCTGTGATTATTGTATGAGATATACAAGTGAATCATGCCTTAAGTAATAATCTAAAAATGTTTGTAGTATAAGGATTAAGGAGGGATACCTTATCCTAGTGACACTACGGATACGGTCCGCTTTGTAAAGGTTTACAAGTGTTGTGAACTACTACAGATGGTCTAATCCTGACCATTTATGTGGAGACGTGCGAGCGGGGGTGTCCTATACAAATAGTTTGTATAAGACCGGACCACGATATGATTCGTCTCTTTATATAACGCCGTTGATACTTGAGACTTACATCTCACTTAAACGACCACAGGTGACATGACTTCAATCTTGAGTGTTTTGGGAACTCTTGCCTTTGAGGGCGGTCTTTTGATTACTATGGGTAAGAGTGACCAGATTGCCAACTCAACAAGCCTAGCTTTTTGGGGATTTGTCTACTTGGGGAGCTGAGAACTCGGTTATACAAGACATAATTCACTCTTTCCCCGAAGCACGGGTAAGTAGATAGATTGCTCTCTTAAGGGTTGATTTCGGGTCTTAAACATAGTGGCCACAACCTCTATTTGGAAGAGAAAACTCAGTCATAGTAGAACTATGACTTATGTTCATTAGAGGAATCAGTGGTACTTAAGGAGTTAGATGTAACTACAGGGGCAAAACGGTAAATTAGTCCAGCTGTACTTACGAGCGATCTGTGAAGGGTTATCGCACCGTTGATTGGTTGATATGGACAAAAAATATATTTGTAGTGAGGATAGTGCATCTGTCGGTCTTTAGTGGAGTGCCCGACAGTTAACGGATGGTGGATCCCGTGACTAAAGAGTTTAGTCAGTTATTCACGTACCGTTGAAGCTTCAAGCTACAGGTCCATAAGGTCCCCTTGGTAGAATCAGTTCTTGGTATTAGTTTGAACAAATTGACAAGAGGAAATTCAATTATATATGATATGATTGGTGTGATGTATAAGATACATCAAATGGAGGATTAATGTAAATATGATTTACATTAAGTACCATAAAATAGAAAAAGAACTATAGTTTATATGTTTCATGAAATGAAATATTAAAACTATAGGTTATAAACATAATATGGTAAGTTGGTTATCATGTTTATTTATAATAATATTAATTATTTGATAATTATCTTTTTTTTCTCTAATAACCAATCGAGTGAGAGGTAACAATCATGGAGCATTGACTATACGATAGTCATTCAGCTGGTCATAGCTAAACGATCGTGTGACTTTGTGTATACGATAGGTTGCCATCTTGTAAGTTGCCATCTTCTACAAGATTGAGCACATTGTCTATACGATAGACAACTTTTATCTCCCACTTGCTCAATTGTCTACACAATTGTTGTCCTCCAGTCACTTCCTTTAACCAAGATCATACAGAGCCCCGTGATTGTGTTGCATCGGTGGAGTTTGAAGAATAGTTCTTCAAAGGTATGTATACTCTACCCCTTAACAATCTTAGTAAGCATGTTGTAATTTCTTGTTGTTACATGACCTGACCTGGCTATGTCATCCTCCCTTCATCCTCGGGTCCTTTCAGGATGCTTTGTCCTCACTCACATGCATCTTAGGAAAATTTCCAAGAGGTCACCCAACATAGGATTGCTCCAAGCTAAACACGCTTAACTTTGGAGTTTTTATGATTGAGCTACCGAAAAGGAAGATGCACCTTGTTGGTATAGGTAGTAACTTTCAATTCTTTTAAGCCTTTCTTAACCATACTTTCATGTCCTCAGGATCCCTCTCGTTCGGATGTGATACCGGTTCATTCATGTACCCCTCTCTTGAACTCGGGTCGTTACATGCCCACCAGCTTCTACTTGGTTCGTCCCCGGACCACATCTTACTGGGAGAGGTTCCGTTTTGTAACGACCCAACCCCCAAGGACTTAGGTTAGGCCATTACTAAAATAAATGCATGCATAGAATTTAAAACGACGCCCAGTTATGTTGTAATAAATGTTAATTAAATAAGAGAAGTTCAAAATACATTTATTAAATGCAATTGTTAAAACAATAATAGGGTACCCATAATTCGTAAAGACTATTAAAAGTATATAAAGAAATAATCCTTAATAATAAGTTTAAAATAGTAAAACTAAACATTAAGGGAAAAATAAGGACTCTAAATGTCATGATGCAGAAGCGTAAAAACTAATCCCAGTGGCACGATCACGAATTCCGCTGCGCCATCGCCGGTGCATCTCTACCTTACCTGAAACATCAACATAAGAAAGAATAAGCATAAAATACTCTGTAAGTAACCCCACCACTGGGGTCAGGCTAGACATCTATGTCCTCTAGATACCCACCTATGGCATATATACACACATGAAACAGGTAAGAGACTGAGTCCTATCCTACTATAGTTAAGTATGCCCACTACCTCTGGTGAATCCGTAGGAAACACAGACTGATGAATCCCGAAGGAAACAAAAACTGGTGAATCCCGAAGGAGACAAAAAAACTGGTGAATCCCGAAGGAAACACAAAACTGGTGAATCCCGAGGGATACACAAAACTGGTGAATCCCGAAGGAAACACAAACTGGTGAATTCTGAAGGAAACACAAACTAGTGAATCCCGAAGGAAACACAAACTGGTGAATCCCGAATGAAACACAAAACTGGTGAATCTTGAAGGAAACACAAACTGATGAATTCCAAAGGAAACAAAAACTGGTGAGCATCTAACTAATCAGAGAGGACATTCCTACAGTCTCAACATTAAAAAATTAACACCGTACGAATCTATGTCATACATGTAATCCTCGATACCATGGCTTTATCACATACACATAATCCTCAACAACATATTTTACAACATTCCTATATACTTTAACATCATAGTTCCACAACATACAAGTATGCCTCAACATCAGCAGATCAGATATCAACATATGGAAACACATACCACCTCATACTAACGATCAAGTGCCTAGGTGTATATTTAAACAAAACAGAACTCGTGCCAGAACATACTTGATTCAGGTCATACTATCAGTCAACATGCTAATATTTACCATTACATACACTCAACATGCTAGCATACAAATAAAGCTTGGCCCGTGGGCAGTTCTAGTGGTAAGATTACTTACCTTAATCGAAAATCTACAGATAAACTCAAACAACCAAACGATGACTGCGGTTTGAAGAAACGACCCTAACATACGAATACAACCATTAAGGTTTAGTCCAAAAATAATTGCGATATCTCAGAGTCAAAACCACAATACCCCAAAAGCTTACCCAAGGAACTTGATTAACAACCACTCCAAAATCTCCTCCCAACAGATTTTAACTCCCAATGGACAATAGCTTGGAACCTTAAAGATACAAGGGTTAAGTCAACTTAATTCAGTAATCAAAGCGTGCCCACAAGCCAACAATAAGGACTATAACTCTTACCAAACTCTTTTTGAACGATCTTGAATCCGTTGGACAGCCGCGACTATAGTTTCCCAAGCTCAAATCTAAAATCAAAATAATGTGACTAATTTAACCTTTAATCCAACTTAGTGGGCATCCAAAAGCTTTTAAGAAACCCAACCACAAAATAGATCTTACCAAAAACTAAGCGTCCGACGAAGACCCACGCAAATAGGCAGCGCGGCGATGGATGGTGGAGAACCCGGTTGGAGGTGGCAGCGGCCTCTCCCGAAGTTAAACTTGCCCTGCGGTCTACCATGCTCAGATTCAGCCATCGGCGCCAGCGAGGCTGCCTTGATGTGGCGTGGGGTGTTATGTCGGTATGGGACGCTTAGTTTTTGGAGAAATCTTAATAGTGTGCGAGCGGGATTCAGACTGACAGACCTAGGAGGAGTCACGGCCACGAAGACTAGGGGGCGAAAGGGAAGCAGTGAGGGAGTCGTGATAGTCGGTGGCAGGTCTGGCTCGAGACGGTGGCGCGATGGCACAGCTGCCAGATTTGGTGAGAAGGTTCGCCTATTTTCTTTATTATTATTATTATTAGTTTTTAATTAGAGTTATACATTTTCCTTTTATTATTATTATTATTATTATTATTAGTTTTTTTTTAAAAAAATAAAAAGGGCACCCCCTGTCTCCTTCACGCGTTTCCCTCGCTCAAGCACCTCCACCCTCACTGCCTTATCCGACCGCCACACCTTCACCGCCCCTCATAGCCGTCCGATCACCGCCGAGCCCTCCTTACAACCAGACTCGCCTCTCTCATCGGATCTGGCAAGCGCACCCTCCTCACCAAATCCAGCAGACGTGTCTTCGCCACCGTTCGAGCCAGACCTGCTGTCGACCGTCACGGCTCCCTCACTGCCTTTCTTCGTCCCCCACCGTGCCGATCTCGCCCAGTCGATCTGAATCCACCGCTGCCACTATCACCCCCTAACCGTCGCACTCCGCTGTTGTTTACCAATAGATTGATCCGCTGTCGCCTCCAGCCGGGTTCTCCACCGTCCATCGCCGCGCTTCCTATTTTTCTGCTGCGTGAGTCTTCGTCGGACGCTTAGTTTTTGGTAAGATCTATTTTGTGGTTGGGTTTCTTAAAAGCTTTTGGATGCCCACTAAGTTGGATTAAAGGTTAAATTAGTCACATTATTTTGATTTTAGATTTGAGCTTGGGAAACTACAGCCGCGACTATCCAGCGGATTCAAGATCATTCGACAAGAGTTTTGGTAAGAGTTATAGTCCTTATTGTTGACTTGTGGGCACGCTTTGATTACTGAATTAAGTTGACTTAACCTTTGTATCTTTAAGGTTCCAAGCTATCGTCTATTGGGAGTTAAAATCTGTTGGAAGGAGATTTTGGAGTGGTTGTTAATCAAGTTCCTTGGGTAAGCTTTTGGAAAATTGTAGTTTTGACTCTGAGATGTCGCAATTATTTTTGGACTGAACTTAATGGTTGTATTTGTATGTTAGGGTCGTTTCTTCAAACCGCGGTCATCGTTTGGTTGTCTGAGTTTATCTGTGAATTTTTTATTAAGGTACGTAATCTTACCACTGGAACTGCTCACGGGCCAAGCTTTATTTGTATGCTAGCATGTTGAGTGTATGTTATGGTAAATGTTAGCATGTTGACTGATAGTATGACCTGAATCAAGTATGTTCTGGCACGAGTTCTGTTTTGTTTAAATATACACCTAGGCACTTGATCGTTAGTATGAGGTGGTATGTGTTTCCATAGGTTTATATCTGATCTGTTGATGTTGAGACATACTTGTATGTTGTGGAACTACGATGTTAAAGTATACAGGAATGTTGTAGAATATGTTGTTGAGGATTATGTGTATGTGGTAGAGTCATGGTATCAAGGATTACATGTATGTCATAGATTCGTACGGTGTTAATTTTTGAATGTTGAGACTATGGGAATATCCTCACTAATTAGTTAGATGCTCACCAGTTTGTGTTTTCTTCGGGATTCATCAGTTCGTATTTCCTTCGGGATTCACCAGTTTTGTGTTTTCTTCGGGATTCACCAGTTTGTGTTTCCTTCGGGATTCACCAGTTTGTGTTTCCTTCGGGATTCACCAGTTTTGTGTTTCCTTCGGGATTCACCAGTTTGTGTTTCCTTCGGGATTCACCAGTTTGTGTCTCCTTCAGGATTCACCAGTTTGTGTTTTCTACGGGATTCACCAGAGGTAGTGGGCATACTTAACTATAGTAGGATAGGACTCAGTCTCTTACCTGTTTCATGTGTGTATATATGCCGTAGGTGGGTATCTAGAGGACATAGATGTCTAGCCTGAACCTAGTGGTGGGGTTACTTACTAAGTATTTCATACTCATTCTTTCTCATGTTGATGTTTCAGGTAAGGGTAGAGATGCACCGGCGATGGCGCAGCGGAATTCGTGATCGTGCCATTGGGACTAGTTTTTACGCTTCCGCATATGACATTTAGAGTCTTTATTTTTCCCTTAATGTTTAGTTTTACTGTTTTAAACTTATTATTAAGGATTATTTCTTTTATATACTTTTAATAGTCTTTACGAATTACGGGTACCCTATTATTGTTTTAACAATTGCATTTAGTAAATGTCTTTTGAACTTCTCTTGTTTAATTAACATTTATTTCAACATAAATGGGCGTCGTTTTAAATTCTATGCATGCATTTATTTTAGTAACGGCCTAACTTAAGTCCTAGGGGGTCGGATCATTACATAAAGAGTTTTTTGTGCTTCAAAAAATTGTAACGGTTGGATCCTAACCCGTGGAAAGTAAACTCATGGGGTCGGGCTTCGCGGGGACTTGCTTCAAATGGGGTGGGGAATTGGGGAGGGAGTGGAGAACTTTTTTTCCCCATTTGCAATTTGGGGCCGGGGACGGGGAATATATTCTTTGACCCTACCCCGACTTTTGTATATAAATTATAAATTTATAATATATATATTTATTAATATTAATATTGTAGATTTTGTTAGGATAATTATGAAGTCTTAATTATTTAAGTTTAAGATTTTTTTATTTTAATTCCTTAGATGTTGTAATATTTAAGATATGATGTTCTAATTGTTTATTTTAATTTATAAAAATTATGAAAATTTAGCCTTTTAATTATATCTTTTTTAATTGAATGTATATTATTATTTTTATTACCAAAATTGATAATATTTTATTTAAACAAAAGTTGTATTGGATATGTTTAAGGAATTGTTAAAAATATATATTTAATTGAAATAAAAAAAATTGTTAGAAAAAAATGATGGCAGGGAATACCCACCCCATTCCGCGTGAGAAAATTCGCAAGGACGAAAAATGGAATAGGGGTGGGGATGGGGACGGGGAGTCTCCCATTCCCTGCCCCTGCCCTGTGGACATCTTTAATGGAAAGGATTAAGTTTGCTCTTGAACCTGTAAAAGAAGCAAAGTAGAGTCAAATGCGATTTTTTAATCGAAATCCCAAGAGGCAATTGGGAAAGTGGAGGTAGATCGAGTTCGATTGAACCACTATAAAAATTACGATGTCTTATTCTCTAACTCTTTCCTAATTATTGTTTTATTTAATTTTACTTGCATGCTTTTGATAGTTGAGATTGATTGAGTATATTATTACACACATATATTTATCAATATTGTTATTTAACATCGGTTGGGATTTTTTATTTAGTTTAAAAATATCTAATTAGTTTAAATTGAGCATATTTTTCAAAAAATTTAATTAAACCTTATTCACCCCACTAGGGTTGTCATAACGGTCCAACAAAATGATATTATTTTATTTATACAATCTAACATATATACTAGACATGTATTTCTTATTCAATCTTTTACAAATGTAGATTGCTACACAAAATTCTTAATATTATTGTTGAAAATGGTGAAATCCTACTTTAAATTGTGAATGAATGTAGACAAATGAAGAATAAATATGCATAAAAGAAATTTCAAAATTCAAACATGTGAATAAGTTTGGTAAATTGAATTGCTGAAATTTGAAAATATTTTTGCAAATAGATTTGCAAAGATTTTACAAATTTAATGTGATAATTTTCTTCCATATTTGAAGTAATTTTAATTACATATACGAAATGAGCTAAATTAAAAAATATTATTTAAAATAGTTAAAAATTATGACATGTGTAAAACGTCCGTCCACGAGTTGGGTCAAAATCGAGGTCCACGATTCATTTATTAACTCATGGACATTGTATACGATTTAGGTAAATCGAGTACGTGGTCGAGTATTTACCTACCCTATTTTGGGAATAATTTGAGGTTAACTATATTTTTGTCATTGTTTATTAAAATTATATTGATTTTTTTAAAAAAATAAATAAATCACATAATCATCTAGTACGAAAATTTTTAGGGGAAAATAAAGAATAAATTTTGAACTCTTAGGGGGTGTTTGGGTAAGAAGTTGAGGGAAGTAGAAGTTTGTAAACTTCACTCTTTATTTGGTTCAAGGAGTTGGTGGGTCCCACTATAAAAAGAAAATTATATCTTATAAACTCTGTAAATTTCATAACCCTTTATTCACTATTCCACTCATTATCCAAACACCTCTTTAATGTTTTTATATAAATTCTCGACGCAATATCTTTCATTATTGTTTCGAGAAAAGAAGTGATGCAATATCATTTATTGTATGACATAAAATTATGCTTCGATAAAATACAATTTTATAATTCAAATTGGTAAGCACAAGTCACTTTTACTTGTTATTAAAAACGTGACATAAGTAATATATTTATCACTTTTAGTATGAACTTAAATAGGTAATTTTTATAAATTTGGAGTGCTAAATATGGATTTTTGAAATTTTAAATGGCTTAACAATAATTGATTAAAAGAAAGCAGGGAATAAAATAGGGGGAATAATTGAAGGGCACATTTCAATCTAAACCATTTTCTTCTAAGTCTCAATCGTGTGATTTATTTATTATTAATTTTTATTGAATAAAACATGGTCACTCACATAAACAAACAACAAATTCATTATAAAATTTATTTGATTTAATCGATCAATCTATCCTAAGTTTCATGTCCTACACCAACAAAAAATCTAAAAATATAAACACCAAAATCTTTCATCATTTTATTATTATTATTATTTTGAGTCCAAAAAAAAAAAATCTTAACTTCCACAATATTCAATGTTATCGATTTTGATATAAAAAAAAGTTTGCTTCTTCCCTTCCATGTAAAATAAAATAAATTTGATATAATAAATATTTGATTTATGCGAAAATTAATGATCTTGTTGCATTTACATATACTTAAATTATTGTATTTCTTTTTTCTATTTGAGTTCAACATCACGTGGTCGGATGAAGAATAAGGCTATTGTATATGAATCGAGTCAAATTGATCACTTGCAATATCTATAGCATTAAGTTAGATAGTAACACGCTTTTATATATGTATTTTAAGGTGTAATTTATCGATCTAATTAAACCCAAAAAAATTATCAATTTGAGTATGACTAAGTGGATAGGATAACAACTACTATCATGGAGGTAGATGGATTGATCATTCACCTCTAGTAGTTAAATTAAAAGAGAAAGAAGGGCAAAATATAACTACTTGTTTTTTCAGAAAATTGTCAGAAATAGCACATTTAAGATTTTATCTTACAAAACTAACATTAAAAAAAAAAAAGTAAAAATAGTTGTTCTCAATTCATTTCAGACGAGATCGATCACGAGATTTTAACTAAAAAATAAACTTCCAACTTATGATTGTTTGGGACTTTCTCCCTACATCTGGCCAGATTACATGCATCTCGGGAAAAATAACACCAAGATTCTATATTTTGTGAAATCTCGGGTATAATTAACATCGAAATTCATATTTTTTTAGTTTTCTCGGTGGAATCTTAGGGAGGATTAACCGCGAGATTCTATATATATCTCAAATCTTACTTTTGTCTTTTTTGCAAAATTTATTCTTTTCCAAAATTTTAAAAATGTTGATTTAATTTAGAAAACCTATTTTGATAATTGAAAAACCCATTTGGAATTTTGGAAATTGTGAAAACATAAATTATGCTAAATATTAGTAGATAATAATTTGATATAATATTTAGTAAACATAACCGAATTTGAGAAAACTTTGAAAATAATATAAGATTTGGTATAAGATTGGAGAAGATTACATTAAAAAAAAATAGCAAATCTCGATGTGTTAGAAGTACCGAAAAGGCTCTAAATAATCAAATTAGAAAAAATTGTTTTTTAACTAATTCTTGCTGGTCGATCTTTTTACAGATTTTCAAAAAGCGTGCTAGTTCTATAAGGTAAAAACCTAAATTTGCTATTTCTGACCATTTTTTTTTCCTCTGCCACCTCATTAGTAGTTTATTGGTTAAGACAATTTATGTATTTTCTAGAATTGTAAATTTCTATCACCCTCCGCACATGTGGGATGTAGCATTTTGGAAAAGAAAAACACGAGGATTTTTTTTTTCCCTTGTAAATAATATATTTGAGTATTATTATAAGCCAGAAACTGGCTGGGACCATCAACGTTAAAGATGTTCTAGATTCGATTGGTAATCCAACGGTCAGGAATGGATATCAGTTTCCCCTTTGACTGTGGATTATGGTCCGCCAACCACCATTTTGACATTACTCTTTCATTTGGCCGCCGTAACCTCCGCCCAACCTGCTGTTTTTTGTCCGCTTTCGTCGACAATTCAAGGCTCTCACCACCGTCCGATTCTCCGGCTCCGCCGTCAAAATATCTTGGAACCGTCAAACGGCGTTATCGCCACCAACTATTTTTCTAGTATTTCTGCGATACCTATTATTTTTTTGTCACACACGAGGTTTTTTTTATTTTTTATTTTTTTATTTTTTTTAATGAGTGTTCAATTCGAGACTTGTAAATAATCAAGTTGACTTGAAAAAAATTCGATACCACGAGCAAAATATATATCTACGAGTATTCAATTCGGTAATTTTGATGCAATTGTGAATATGAACAAGCTGTGAAAAATCGATTTACCAATCATGGTTGAATCAAGAGGACAAAACTATATCTATAGTGAGGAGAGTGTAGTTACAAGGTTTTAGTGGAGTGACTTTGTAGTTAACGAATGTTGATTAGTTTGGTTAAAAGTCTTTAACCAGTTAATCTCACATCGTTTGAGGTCATGATTTGTAGTTACATTAGGTCCCCTACTAGCTCATAAATGGATTAAGCCTTAGTATGACGTGATGAGAAAATTTGAAAGGTTCAAATTTTATTTAAAGGAATTGTTAATTATATATATGATATAATTAAACGTTTAATTATCGGATTAAACAAAATCGGAGTGTTGAAAAATATTTAAATATGATTTAAATATTAGAAACTAAATAGAGATTCATGTTTAGAATTGATGTTTGATTATTTAATATTTGATATCAAATTAATTAAAGTTTTTTAATTAATTAGTTATAATTAATTTTATATTGAAATTAATTATCGAAATTAACTTGATTTAAAATTAATAAATTCTATTTAAATATTACTTGTTGAATTAATATTTCATTTCAAGATTTGGAATTTGAAATCTTAATTGATTTTTTAGAAAAATTAAATTAAATTAGAAATTAATTTTGGGTTGAGTGAGTTTTTCCCACTTCACCCACTATCTAAACACCTAAAAAACCACTTCATACTTGAGGAATTGGCGTCAATCTCATATGCAATAAGATTACATGTAGAACTTGATTAAATACAAATTTAACTAGCTAAAATTGAGATCGATGTCATTTGAGTTTTAAGAGAGAAAAGTATTATATCTTGTTCTTAACACAAAATTGGTTTTCTCCAAGACTTCCCTCAAATTGATGCTCATTTTGAATCCCACAATCTAATATGAGGTTAGAGAATAGTAGGAAAGACTCTTGTGGTAGTCTACAACCTGTTTGAGAGGAGAAATCAACTGGAGATTGGAGCAATTGAAGAGTTCTTCGAAGGTTGTTTTCTATAAACCTTAATTTATGGAAAATTATGAACATGCATGCTTATTTGCTAAAATTGATATCGTTAAAGTGCTTATGATCCAAATTGCTTCTGCATGTTGAATGTCAACACCATCAGAAATAATAAGTGAAGGTATGCCTCTAAACGAGCAATTCCAAGTTGCCATTATTATTGACAAATTGCCTCATTTGTGGAAGGATTTTAAGAACACCTTGAGGCATAAGACTAAGAAATTTTCCTTAGAGAGTCTGATCGCCAACCTGAGGATTGAGGAGGAAGTCCAGAAGCAGGTCCAGAGGAATGAGGTGAACATTGTTCCTAGAAGATCCACTTTTACTATGATAAAGTCTGACCAAAAGTTAAAGAGAATCAAGAGAAAAGGTCAAAACCATGGATCTAGCAACCAGAATAATCAAAAGAAACAGAAACCCCCCTCGGGAGAAACAATACAGTTCTTTTGTTTTAACTGTAATAAACCTGAACACATAGCTAGGAACTGTAGGAACAAGCATTGTCCTGATGGTTAGGCGAACATGACAGAAGAGTCGTTAGTTTCCATGATCACAGAAATAAATGTGATCGATGGTTTCTGAGGGGTAGCGCCATGTCTGTCATGACCTTAGTTTCTTTAAAACTTATACTGAAACTAAGGATGCGAACATACTGTTGAGGGATCACCACTCAATGAAAATTACTGGAACCAATGAAGTGGAGCAAAAGTTTATATCCGAGAAGACTCTCACCTTGAAGGATGTCCTACACACTTCAGAGATAAGAAAGAGCTTGGTCTCAGACTATCTCCTCAACAAGGCTGAATTTACTCAAACGATAGAGGCAGATTTATATACCATTACTAAGAAAAATGTATTTGTAGGGAAGGGTTATGCAACTGAGGGCATGTTCAAATTAAACCTAGACATATATAAATTGAAATCTTCTGTTTATATGTCATGTTCTTTAAATATTTGGCATGCTAGACTTTTTCATGTTAATAAAAGATTAATTAGTAACATGATTAGGCTAGAAACGATACCTAAGTTATCCATGAATGAATTTGATAAATGCAAATATTGCAGTCATGCTAAAACAACTAAGACCCCACATTAATCTGTACTTAGGGAATCCGAGCCTATAGATTCAATTCATTCTGACCTATATGAATTTGACAGCATCTTGACTAGGAATAGTAAAATATATTTATAACTTTTTTTTTATGTTTGCTCTGATTTCACTTTTGTATATTTGCTGGAAAAACAAAAGTGATGTGTTTGATGATCTTAAATTGTTTGTAACTGAAGTAGAAAATCGGTATAACTGAAAGGTTAAAAGACTTCGTAGTGATAGGAGAACGGAGTACGACTCAGACAACTTTAGTGAATTCTTTAATTCACATGAAATAGTACATGAAAAGACAACATCTTACTTTCCTGAAATGAACGAAAAAGTCGAAAGAAAAAAAATATAACTTTAGTTGAACTAGTAGTTGTTATTTTACTCAATCCAGGAATTACATCTTATTGGTGGGGTGAAATCAACCTTACCGTGTATTAAGTCCTAACTAGAATACCAAAATCTAAAAACACAACTTCACCTTATGAAGTCCTCAAGAATAAGAAACCGAACTTATCATACTTTATAATTTGGGGATATCTAGCCTTTGTAAGAATTCCATACCTAAAAGAAGAATGGTTTCTATTAGAACCTATGCGTGTGTCTTTATAGGTTATGTCATATATAGTAAAGCCTATAGGTTTTATGACCTAGTAAACCAAGTGATCATTGAGTCAAATGATGTTGACTTGTTTTAGGATAGATTTCCTTTCAAATTGAGAAATAGTGGAGGTTTAGGATCGAGTAGCCTAACCCTAGTTAGAAATCTTACTTCTACAGAGGAAGTCGTCTCATGACCTAGAAGAAGCAAGAGAACTAGAATCATCAGGGATTTTGGAGAGACTTCCAGACCTATGATATAGACGAAGATCCCAAATACCTAAAAGCTGCCATGTCTTCTGTAGATGTCAACTTATGGAAAGAATCTATAAATGACGAGATGGACTATATTGAGTCAAATAGGACTTGACACTCAATAGACCTACTTCTAGGCTACAAAGCAATAGGGTGCAAATGAATCCTAAGGAATGAGCTTAGATCTGATGGAATTTGATAAGTTTAAAGCTAGGTCAGTAGAAAAAGGCTTTAGATAAAGAGATAACATTGACTTATTTAAAACCTTCTCCCCTGTCACTATAATTACCTCGATTTGTGTATTGTTTTCTCCCATTGCCCTTTATAACCTCGTAGTACATAAAATAGACGTAAAGACCACTTTCCTAAACGGTGGACTTGAAGAAGAGATTTATATAGAATAACCCGTGGGCTTTATAGTCCATGGTTAAGCGAATAAGGTTTGAAAGTTAGACAAATCTCTTTATGATCTGAAATAAGCTCCTAAGCAATGACATGAAAAATTTGACAACCTAATCCTATTTAGAGATTTCAAAGTTAATGAAAGTGACAAATGCATCTACTACAAGTCTGAAAACAATATTTGCACGATCTTATACTTGTATGTGGATGATTTGTTGATCTTTCGATCAAACTTGCACGTTACAAATTATGTGAAGTCCATGTTGAGTGCAAACATCGATATGAAAGACTTAGAAGAAGCGAATGTAATCTTAAAAGTGACTAGGTCTGAAAAAGGAATTTCTTCAGAACAATATCATTATGTAGAAAAGATTCTAAAGAAATATAATTACTTTGAATATAAACCAACATATACTCCTTATGACCCTAGTGTTATATTGTTCAAGAACTCGGTGACAATGTTAATCAAATTGAGTATGCGAGCATTATAGGGAGTATCAGATACCTTGCTAACTACACTAGGCCTGATATGGCTTATTTTGTAGGATTACTTTGTATGTTTACAAGCAAATCTAGTATAAAGCATTAGAATGCTATGTGGATGGTTATGAGGTATTTAAAGAAAGCTGAAAACCTAGGATTACATTATCAGAGGTCTCCTACTGTCCTGGAAAGGTTTAACGATGCTGATTGGAACTTCCCCTCAGATGATTCAATGGCTACAAGAGGCTATATCTTTAATATAGCAGGCAAAGCTATCTCTTAGAAGTACAAGAAACATATTGTTTTAACCCAATCTACGATAAAGTCGGAAATGATAGCACTAGCAACAACTAGTGAAGAAGCAGACTGACTTAGAAGTCTGCTATCAAATATTCCTTTATGGGAAAGGTCGGTACCAACCATATTGATCCATTGTGATAGTATTGCAGCAATCACAAAAGTTCAAAACCATTACTACAACGGAAAGAGACGACAAATACGTCGTAAATACAGTACCATTAGAGAGTTCCTCAATACTGGTGCAGTTAGAGTGGATCATATACGGACTGATGAAAACTTGACATATTCTTTGACGAAAGGACTGGCCAAAGCGAAGGTTTTCAAAATCTCAGAAAGGATGAGACTCATCCCTATAGATAAATTAATCACCTGTGAGGAAAACCCAACTTGTATACTGGAGATCTCAAGAAGCAGGTTCAACAGATAATAACTAATCACAAGTGATATGAGGTGAATCATGCTAAAAAGAACACAAAGTTCCCTTTCTATGAGCTAGAGTTTAAATATGATATCTTGAGGCGTAAGAAATGTCAAACATAGTTCTTAATGAAATATATACTCGATGTCAAGTGGGGTACCTAGCTACAGGAGTACTCTTGATAGACTCACCTATGTGAACGTGGGAGTACGAGCCACTTCCTATGGAGTTTTTGGCAAACTTTTTAGAGCTTTCACTAAATTGAGATACACGTGCTAGGTCTTGAAGCACGAGCTTTTGAACTACACCCTAGTAATGTTGTGTGTGAGATATTATTAGAGATAAAGTTCAAAACCAAGAGTTACTCTAGTATATTATGCATCTACACTACATAAAGGTTTAAGTCTTAAGACACCTTTGCTTATGTACAATGTTGTAGAGACTAATATTTTCTGATGAAAAATGCCTTTGTTCTGATTTTAAATTTTCAAATGGAGGATTGTTAATGAAAATTCAAGTTTTAAATGAAAAAAAAAAGGCTTGTTTGAGAATCCCACATTGCTAAGATTAGGAAATGAGACCTTATTTATATACTCCCACCTTTAGTTGTGGGTTTGGGCCCCAAGGATACCCATATTTTAGAGGGAGAAAGGAGATAAGCTAATATGGGTATGGTGGACATCCATTCCTCATTTTTCTCTCTCGATCGCTTTTTTTTACCTTTTGGTTTTCGAGCATATCAGTCTTATTTTTTCGGTCGAGTCCAGTGCAGCTCCGATCAAGACATGTTTATTTATTATGAGTTGTTTTATCTTGGTAATGTTGTAACAATTTTATAGAACTACTTGCACATTTGGGCAAAGTTGCGAAATGTATTAAAGAGAGTGAGATTCGCGACTCAGCTTGTATCGATTTTCTGTTTCGTAGGTTCTATTTTCTGACGACAGTCGTTCATGACTGTTCGTTGCGTCATCTTCTATCCATCGGACGGTAACAGTTCTTGTTGGGGCTGATGCCCTAAAGTCTCATGTCCTGTAGTTTGTACGAACGCTTGTGTTGCTAATATATGATATTTACTTCACGTCTTATATTTTGCTCATTTGCTTGTTTTATTTGCTTTATCACAAGCCAATAAACATAAAAACCCTGGTTATCTGTATGTGACTCAAGCATGTATGTGGTGACATGCAAGTGGATCATGTCTTAAGTGATAACCAAAATGGTCTATAGTATATGGATATAGGAGAGAAATCTTATCTTGGTAACACTACGGATGCGGCCCGCTTTGTGGAATGGTCACAAATGTTGTGACTTGTCACAGATGGTCTGATCTTGATCATTCGTGTTGGGGACATGCGAACAGGGGCGTCCTATACAAAGAGTTTGTATAAGACATGACCACGAAGTGTTAATGTCTCGTTATATAACACTATTCATGACAGGGACTTCATTTCACTAGGATGACCATAGGTAACATGACCTCAATCCTGAGTGAGTTGGGAACTCTTGCAATTGAGGGCGATCCTTTGAATTGTATGGGTGCGAGTGGCCAGGTCACTGATTCAAACCTACCATTTTGGGGATTTGTCTGATTTGGGAGTTGGGAACTCAACTACATAAGATGAAATTCACTCATTCCCTAAGGCAGGGGTAAGTAGATAGATAGCTCCCTTAAGAGCTAATTCTAGGACTTGAATGATGTGGCGTTACACACCTTCTCTTGGCCCGAGAGGTGTTCACACATAGTTGGACTATGTTGTATTGTTCATTAGAGAAATCAGTGGTACTTAAGGAGTGAGATGTAACTACAAGGGCAAGGGCATAACGGTAATTTGGCCCAGCTGTACTTACAAGCATCTATGAAGGGTCATTGTACTCATGATTGGTTATATCTGATGGACACATAAATATATCTGTGGTAAGAAGAGTTCAGCTGTTGGTCTTTAGTAGAATGCCTGATAGTTAACGGATGGTGGATCTCGTGGCTAAAGAGTTTAGTCAGCTATTCACGGACCGTTGGAGCTTCGAGCCACAGGTCCATTAGGTCCCCTGGATAGCATGGATAAAGTCGAGAACCAGTGTTTGGGTTAATTTGAAATGTTCAAATTGAAAAGAGGAAGTTCGATTATATATTATATAATTGGACTGGTTAATTATATATGATATAATTGGCTAAATGTATGAGATATATTATTTTTTAGGAAATGAGATATAAATATGATTTATATCAAGTAAAGGAGAAAATATTATAGTAGTGTAAGACCCTAACATTAAATCTAAAGTGGAAGGTTAAATAGAGAGGAAAAATCCTAAGTAAGAATATTGGGGCAAAGAGTGAAAAACATTAATTCTAAATTATCCAAAAAGGTGACCAATGGGCCAACGCATATAAAAGGCTTAGGCATGTTAAACGCAAGAGTGCACGGAGAATGGAAGCAAGAAGACTTGAAAAATGGCTAAGGGCTTGCATACAACCAACACAAAGGCATGCGGACACGGGCAGGAGCCATGTGTCGATGCCAAGCGCACAAGCCATGCTACGATGCCAAGCGCACAGGCCATGTGTCGAGGCCAAACGCGTAGCCCATGGGTCGAACAGGTATGTCGAGCGCCCTGCCTATGCGTTGAGTGGGCAAGCCATCCTATGCGTTGAGCGCTGCCGAGTCTGTGGAGCAACCATGCGTCGATGCTCTATGCCAAGCGCATGCCCATGCGGCAAGGCACGCCCACGCGGCCGAGCACGCCTATGCAGCCGAGCATGCGACCAAGAGCGCGTATGCGACCGAACGTGCCTATGCGGCCAAGCACGCAAGCTCCTAGGCAGCACGCCCATGCTCGATGATCAGCGTCGTGCGTCCATGCCAAGTAGGCCGAGCAAGCATACCTAGCAAGCCATGCGTTGAGGGTGAGCGGCCACCCTATGCGTTGTACATGGCCGACTCATGCGATGGCTAAGTGCAATTTCAATGGAGGTAAGTTGATGCATTAAGGACAGAGTAAGGATAATTGATGGAAAGGAACTCCAAGGGAAGATGCCAATAGTATATAATCATAAGTCTAAACAATTTAAATGGAGGAATATGTTTAAGTATTTAAGTGATTTAGGTGGACAAAGGAGATATCATGTAATGGAAGTCCTATCACCTTAAGTAGGAGGTAGGTGAAGGAGATTACATTGCAAAAAAGGAAATTTTGGCTAGCAAGTTGAGGTGAGAAGAACAACTCAAGGCTAGGCTGAAGTAGGCTAAGTGTGGCCAGCTCCAAAGTGAGACAAATGGAAGTTGAGTTTGTCACAAGGGGGTGAGTTTGAAATGGCTATAAATAGAGGGAGTTGGTCGAGAAGGATTTATATTCATACCATCACCAAAATCTTGTGTTGAGAGCATATTTAGAGTGTTACGTTTGAGTTATTAGGCTGCCAAGTTAATTAGAGTTCAACAGAAACAAAGATTGCGTTGGTGAAGCATTGAGCCAGCCCGGACGCATAGCCAGCCATGCATCCGGCACCCTGCACGCACGCCTTGCAACGCTGTGTCTGTCCAAACAGCGCACCACGCTCGACACATCCCCGAGCGCTAGCCCAGCGCAGTTGCCCCACCGTGCGATGCATCACGCCCAGCGCAGCGAGCCCCACGTTGCGACGCATCACGCCCAGCGCATGCAGATCCACCGTGCACGCACGCCTAATGCGTCAGCCCCCTGTGCGGGCACAGCACAAACCCACCCTGCAGCAAGTCTAAACCACCCAGCTGCCTACCACGGTCCAAAATAACCTCTAAAGAGGTTAATTTTAGGATTTTGCTAAATTGGAGTAGGGATAAGCTGGTACTTTTCATTATATAATGGTGTATTTTGGCTATTTTGATATTATTTCATTAATAATAAGTATTAATTGAGGAATTTACATTAAATGGAGGAATTCTAGGAAGGTATTCTCAAGGTGTTTATTGGAAAAACTTGCTTGCGATGAGTGATTAACTTAGTTTTATGCGTTGATATGTGGATATATATGCTTATATAAGTGCAAGATGCATGCTTATGATGTTATGTTGTTTTGCCATGATATTTGTTTGTGAAATTTCTATGGAAACTGAGAATATACCGGACTGACATAAGTTAGCATCTAAAAAAGTGGTCTTGGCGGGAAAATACCTCGGTTGACGGGGAAATAATAGTCGGTGACAGACCCGGCCGGGAAATATAGTCAAGTTACCTATTGCATGACTAGCGGGAAAAATAATTGTCGATGTGCACATTGGGGGGAAAATTGGGTTATATAGGAAAGTTTCCATAAAAAATTGTTATGATTGATAGTATTGTACATGATATGATACATGCCAAGTATAGCATAGAACTAGAGGATGATAGATTGAATGAATTTACTCATGATCATGCATAATTATACTGAAATTGTGATTATGTGATTGACTTCCCAAAAAATGTGTTTTCAAAGTGATTATTATTTTAAAAAGCACCACTCACTGGGCTTAGTAGCTCACACTCTTTCAAATGTTTTCTTCCATTCTCCCAAGTAGCAAAGCGGAGCGTTTAGGAAGGAGTCTTTTATAAACCACCAAAAACACCATGACTTGGTAGATTCTCAGGGCACGGCTCGGATCATGTGATAAAAGAATATAGAAATTGAACTATATATATGAAAGTTAGATAGATTATTTTAAACATGTTAAAGCTTTAATAGACAGGAAGGAGGGGGGGGGGGGGGGATGTTAAATTAAAATGTTGTCTTGGAATAAACTGGTGTATCCTTTGCTCCCTTCCAAATTTTGGGGGCTAAGGTTAGGGAGAGGGTGTGACAAGTAGATATGTGATATCAAACTGTAGGATACAAATATAATATAATTATATTTATTTATTAATTAATTTGATTAATTATATGATAATCAAGCCAATTTTCACGTTCGGACGTGGGTTAGTGGGGATTCGTCGGTTATTATAACCGATGAATTAAAATGAAAAATGTTTTCATTTTGAATCTCCATCGTTCAAATCGTCCAAAAGAAATCAAGCGCGCGTTGGTGAACATCTAAATGACCGCTTAAGAAAATTGAGGAACTATACGATAGCATTCTCAGCCTAAACGATCGTCTACCTCGCGCCTAAACGATCGCACACTGTCGCCTACACGATCGCATAACTTCTCTAAACGATCGTATAGTGTGCTGGTTTTACTAAACGATCGTATACCTTTTCCTAAACGATCGTTCAGTAAATCCTACACGATCGTGTAGCTTATACTAAACGATAAGCAGTCTGCTATGCGATAGCGCTTTTTCCCTCCTAATTGTTTATCGCCTACATGTTTCGTGTTTCCTCCTTCCTCTACTAAATTCACCAAATACCACCATTTGGGTTTTCACTCCGAAAATACTCAGGGCTCTTTAGTGGTGGTTTCGTCTCCACGGCGTTCATGTTCGCGGTCGTTCGTGCTACTGTTGTTGATGCTGTTGTTGGGCGTTGGTAAATCGCGTGGAGGTTTCCACTGCGTTGGAATTCCGAAGTGTGAAGAACGTCTTCAACTGGTATGGAACTTTCTCCCTTGTTATTTATCTTATTTTTAGCATGCCGATAATTAGTATTTGTTTGCATAACTGTATGTTGAATGTATATTATTGTATTTCGGTTACTGTGAGATTGGAGTGATCGGAACGCGCTCATGAAACTGTTAGATATGAGATCCTTCAGTTCCGACAGTCTATTACAATGTAGTTTTGGAAAATAAAATATCGATATATGTTATACATTACTAGTAAGGGTAGAAGTTCAAAATCTATCCATTTAAGTTAAAAGAGAAGAGGAAAAAAAAAAAAAAAACATAGAAAAGCCTTCTAATTTGTTATTTTATTTATCTTAAAACAAAATTCAATTCTATAAATCGTATCTCTATCTGCCTGGTCGACTCACGGCTGCTGGTCGGCTGACCACGTGGCGCTGATTTTTGCAAGCAACAGGCCACGTGCTTGCCTGCTGCCTTCCCCAAACTGAATCTGTCAGAAAAAACAAAAAATTCGATAAAATCCTATTTTTCCTGTTTTTCTTCGTATTTGACCGTGGATATAACTCTCATCGAATTGCCTTGACATTCCAATATTGCCCTTTCTATACCTTTTCAAAATTAATTTTAAATTTACAGGTTGACGACAATTTTTAAATAGCCAAAAAATGACATTCCAATATTGCCCTTTCTATACCTTTTCAAAATGAATTTTAAAATTACAGGTTGACAACAATTTTTAAATAGCAAAAAAATGACCTTCTTCTTCTTATTATTATTGTGATATAAAATTCGTATGAAACAAAATAATATATCATTAATAAAATTCGTAAATGTTGCCTCTTATATTATCTCCACACACACGTATATTTTCTGGTACTGTCTCCATAAGTGATCCAATGTCAACATTAAAATGCGTATTTAATTTGAATTGACCTAAGTTTTCTTTCTTTCTTTCTTTCTTTTTTTTAAAAGAAATTATGTAGTGAAATTTTGGTGTTGAGATAATGTTATTAATCCATTTGAAAAAAAAAAAGAGATAAAAGAAGATAAAGGTTGTTAATTATTTTACTATTGTATATATTAAAAAATAAAAAGAAAGAAAAGAATCAAATTGCAGTTTTAAACTTTAGAATTATATCAATTTAAACTTTGAATTAATCATTGTATCAATTTAGATCTTAACTTTGATAAGATATACATTTATTAATTATATCCTTAAATTTTCATAAATGGATTATTTTAGAGTATCAATTAAAATTTCATTTAAAAATGCTTCATGCATAAATTTTAATAATTTATTTTTTAATATGGTATTTGAATAAGTTTACATATATGTGGGATTGAATACATGGACGATTTTAAAATATAATCTTAATAAAGCGTGTAAATCGATTTATGTTTTTTTAACTAAATCTAAAGAAAGGTGCTAATTGAAATGCTTACGAAAATTTGGAGTTTCAATTGATAGAGACTAAAGTTTTATATAGATGGCCAATTTACAGGAGTCCAAATGAAAGTTAACTTCAAGTTTGAAAACCAATAAAATTTGACCTTCTACTTTTATCATCACTACTTGAAATTACCATTTTAACCCCAACAATATTATTCTTCCTTCTTCGCTTTTGCATCTTTATGTGTTTGTTTTCTTGATCGATCTACATTTTTTCGGTATTTGTCTTATTCCTTTGTTGCAATGATTTCTTATGCAAATCAAAAAACACGATGAGGAGCGCAAGAGAGAATCAGGGAGCACGATGAGGAGCGAAAAAGTGAGAATCGCGAGCGAGAATGACTTCGAGCGACAAGTCCTCACACGCATCTAGGATTGAGTTGGCAACTTTAATGAAGTTGACGTAAGTAGAAAGTCATTCCTTATTTGCTTTTGAATATTGAGCTATTTTTTATTTAGACCTCAATCATCTATCTACGAGATCTTACTAAATTATATTTTAACGAGTTTAAAATAAAATCGTTACCATACCTAAGTTAAATTATCCACAAAAGCTACAACATAATTTAATATGCCTGGTCGTCTCTTTTTGTTAATGTGTCACTAACCGGAGATTATAAAAATCATTTGGAATAATTTATTATAATTTATAAATAATAATGGTTCCTTCAAGGTTTAATTTTAACCCAATGAAACATTAAAATGGCAATACACGTAAGCCAATCCACTAATATTTTAATGTAAATTAAAATGAGCGGCAAATTGGGTGAAAGCATAATTGTCACTTTATAATTAATTATTTTTTTATATATATAAAATTAAAATTGACCCCTTCTGGCCAGTTGTATCCAAATCCGGGGGAAACCACTTTTTATTTTAAAAGTGTTTTTTCCTCTCCAATGATGCAATCATTATAATAATTTATTGAAATCATGATTAAGAATTCCTTAGAAGATAAGCACGAAAAAGGGGAGCAAATTACCGATCAATACCTCTTATTTAAAACATGAAAATTTTAGGTTTTGTTTGATGACATTTAGTTTTTGGTATTTAAAAATGAAGTCTATTTTTTTTTTTTTTTTTTTTTATAATTTACATATCATTTAAATAAAATAGTTGAATTTTTAGTTAAATTTAAAAAATAAATAAAATTTATAAAAGCTATTTTTTAAAAAAATTTTAAATTTTGATTTTAGTTTTTAAATGATTGATAAAAAGTAGGTAGTCAATAAAAAAAATTGAAGTGAAACTAATGTCTATATACTTAATTTATAAAAAATAAAAAATTAAATGATTTCTGAACGAGATATCAATTTACTTTTTTTTCTTCGATTTAAAGACCATACAATCGAATTAATTAAACTCCCAATCATCCTAACTTATTTCACTTTAAATATTAGATTAATAAAATAGATTGTTTACTTATTTATTTATTTTTAGAAAACAAAATAGATTATTATAATTAATGCATAGAAGTTTTTTTTTTTGCCTTTTTTTTAGTATTAGAATTCTGACTTGATTTGTTTATGATGATGTATGTAATATCTAGAGATATAAATTGATATTAATAACTTCTTGTATTGTCATTTGTTACATTTATTTTAAAATCCACTTACAATAAAACCATTTTAAGTTGCACGGTAAAAAGTAAATAAGTTAACACACGCACTGTTTAAATATTTTTTTTGGTCTTTATACTTTTAATAATTCATTTTTATTGTCGTTCTTTTAAAATATTTCTTTTTTATCATTTATATTCTCAATTTAATTTGTTTTGATCTATATACTTCCAAGATATCATTTTCGTTGTTTTACATTTAATTTTGAATATTGTCATTACAATTTTTTTAAAAAATGATGATTTTGGTCTCCTAAAAATGAAAATAAAGAGATCAAAATAAATATTTTTAGAGGCATAATAATTAAAATGGACATTTTTAAATCATAGGAACTAAAATAGAACAAAATTAAAAGGATAAAAATCAAAATAAATATTTTAAAAATATAAGTACCAAAATTAATCAAATCTAATCACACATGGATCAAATAGTATTTAAAATATTAAATAAATTATTACGATTATTTTTGTATATATATATATATAGAATCCCATTGTACCATCCGAATTTCCATAATTGAAAAAAGTGAAATTATTGGGAATTCAAATCCATGGAAGCATATATGAAAATAGATGAGCTTGATTTTAATAAGATCACCTTTTCCCAAATTGGTATAGTGTCGAATAAAAATCATTTCCAAAATAAAAAAAGAAAAAAAATAAATGGAATAAAAATCAATCGGAATTGGATTCCATTCACCCTCGGAATTCCAATTCCCGGCGTTCATTTCCGCCGGATAAAAACATGGTATTAAGTCCTTAAAAAATCAATCTAAATAGACCATAAATATATATCAATTTTTTAAAAAATTAAACAATAAAAATAAAACTATATAAAGATAAATAAATTAGACCGACGACAAAATAAATAAATCAGTAGGTGAAAGTAAAATTAATATATGTAGTATGATATTCTAAATCTACTTGATGCAAAAAAACAACGAGAACATAAAGATAATTTTAACTATTAAGACATTTACTCATTTACTCTTTGTCATTAATTCAAATCTCTCATACGATATAGCATTTTTGCACTAAAAAATACAAATTTTGTTTATAAACTTTTGAGATTTATATATATTTAGTCGTTAAACCATTTTTTTAGTCTAACAATTTTCTAAACTTTAAAAGATGTATAACAAATTCTTAATCATTCAATTTTGCTATATTTTTAAAAGTTTATAATATATCACTTCATTCAATTTTGCATCTAATAGATAATTGAATTTTCAGTTTCGTATTTGATAATTTCTTGCCTATTTGATATTTTTTTAAAAAAAGAAAATATAAACCAACTAGCCATAAAATTCTAAATTGGAATAGTTAAAACAAAAAAAATAATTTTATATCGTCGATTAATAAAAAAACATTCAAATGAATTAAACAATTTTACCGAAAAAAACTTAGACAATATAACTAAATTGACATAAAATGTGTTAAATAATTTATATTATAAAAAAAAAAAAATTACCCAAAAGCATCTCTAAAGTCGATGCCAAACAAATCCAAATCTGGACGCAGCGTCGTAATTTCAATACAAAGGAAGACTATTTCCGTAATTTCACTATTTTTGCCTTTTAAATTTTATTTAGCCTTCGCTGTAATGTAATTGTAAATAGAACCGATTAACGGACACGGATTCTCTGAATATCGTAGGAAGCTCTCCCTGTTCCTTTCCATCTTTCTTCGCCAATTCCCTCTTCTTCTTTGACACTTCATCTTCCTTTTTTTGTTCTCTCCTAATAATTTCCTTAAATTCCCAACCTTTTTTCTCTTCCTCTTTCATTCCATCTTCTATAAATCTGTACATATTCCTTTTACCCCATTTAGGATCTCTGTTCTTCGGTGCCGATTCCACTTCTTTCCGAGGGACAAAAGCTACCAGTCTCTCAGAAACTTGATTTTTCTTCGATTACAGTTCTGGGTTTTTCATTTACTGATCTGGGTTTATCGATTTGATTTGTGGGTCATTGAGGAAATTTGTTGTTTATTGTTTCTTTCTTTCATCTCTTATTGTATAAAATTGTTCGATTCTTGCTGTTTCTCTTTAGTTTGAGACCGAATTTGTAGTCTATACAGTTTCCGGGGAATTTCAGAACTGTTTGTTCTTTGATCATTTTTTTTTCGTGGAATTGTTGTCGGATTAGCGAGGGAATTAGTTGGATCGTTTGGTGATTTGATTGTAGTGGAATTGGTTTTTGATCTGAAGAACTTAATTGTTGGAGTGCGACTGCGATCTGAGTTGGAGAGGGAAGTAATTTGCTGTGCCCTAGAACATGGGAGTTCCAACGATTGCTTTATACGCTGGTCCACCGAGCAGTATTTGCTCTACACATCCTTGTCAGATCAATGCTCATTCGTCCTTCGATTTCGAAATTGGTTCTCGATCTTCATCGGCGTCGTCAACGGCATCGGCTTCTTCTCAGAAGCCGGTGCCTGGTGGGCTTTCCTGTCTTTTCTCCGCTTCTCCAGTACGGCATGTCTCGTCGACGACGAGCTTTTCCGGTTGCGGAGAGGAATTGGGATCGTTATGGCATGATAGAGGGGAGGAATTGAGTAGCTCATTTAGATATTCTTCGAGCAAATATTTAGGGTCTTCATTGGCAAGGGATTCTAGCCCGGTATCAGTGTTTCAGGGTCCGGTCTCGTGCTGTAGTAGTGGAGTTGGTTCGTCGGCGAAAAGCCCTCCGATCTCGATTTCGAGAGAGAAGAGTGGGGAAACTAATTTCCAGAGCTCGATTGGAGTTGGGTCGAATGGATTCTTCAATGGGTTCTTGAGGAATGCTTCTGGATCATATGTGGATGTTCATAGAAATGCTCTTGATGTGAGTTCATCGGCTGTGCTCATGGATGAGTTGACTTTCAATTTGGAAGATGGGTTTGGGGAGTGTACCTCCGAGCCGTATGCAAAGGATATGCTTCTTGGTGCACAAATTAGGCATAAGATCTTTCTTGATGAATTCGTGATCAAGGCATTTTACGAAGCCGAAAAGGCACATAGAGGACAAGTATGAGTCCATTCTCATGACTTTTAATCAGTGGCATTAGTGAAGATGACTAAACTCGTCTTCTTTCTTTGCAGATGCGAGCCAGTGGAGATCCATATTTACAACATTGTGTGGAAACAGCCATGCTGCTGGCTACAATAGGTGCAAATTCCACGGTGGTCGCTGCGGGGCTTCTACACGATGCGCTGGATGATTCTTTCATGTGCTATGACTACATTTTAGGGGCAGTTGGAGCTGGGGTTGCTGATTTAGTTGAAGAGGTGAGGAAACATTTTCTTGCATAATCGATGAAGCACTCGCTGATGAAGGTTGATTGGATTTAATGTGTATGAGATCTGGATTTGTAACCACATGTGAAATGTGTTTTGTGACTTTCTTAACTTTTATGGGAGCATGTGGGGAAATGAAATCATTATAGTTAAATTGTCAATCTGTCTGCCCTTTGTACAAGAATTGATCTCAGATGCTTTGCCTGCTGGATGCAGTCTTTTGATTATGTAGTTTTTCTTTTCTCATACAGTTCTGTGGGTCAATTAATTTGCTTTCAATTCTTGACGTTACCTCAAACTTATTGTATACTAATTTTCTACTTGTAATGGTTTTAGGTGTCTCAACTAAGTCATTTGAGCAAGCTTGCACGCGAGAACAATACAGCCAACAAAACCGTTGAGGCAGATCGCTTACATACCATGTTCCTTGCCATGGCAGACACTAGGGCCGTTCTCGTAAAATTGGCCGATCGTCTGCATAATATGATGACACTAGATGCATTGCCGTTGCCCAAACGACTAAGATTTGCCAAGGAGACCCTGGAAATTTTTGTACCTTTGGCCAATCGCTTAGGAATATTGAGTTGGAAGGAGCAGTTGGAAAACTTATGCTTTAAGCATCTCCATTCTGAAGAACATAAAGAACTGGCGTCTAAACTTGTGGATTCATTTGATTCAGCAAGGATAACTTCTGCAATTGAAAAATTAGATCAAGCTCTGAAGAATGAAGGGATTTCTTACCATCTCTTATCTGGACGCAATAAGAGCTTATACAGCATATACTTGAAAATGTTGAGGTATGTTCTCTGACTCTCCATTTCAATTTTCACCTCCAGATTTTTTATTTTTATTTATTATTATTATTTTTTACATGTTCTGTTTAATTGATTTATGAAATGAATTAGCTGGATATAGCTTAGAAATAAACATTTTCAAGATGAAGACCCTGATCTAAAAATAGGTTCATCAAAATTTGAAGTTAAAAAGCTTATTTGTCCTTGATCTGATCTGTTGATTACGAATTCTGAAGTGAACCTTGTATAGTCTGACTGAAAGTGTGTACTTTTCATTCTTATTAACAGAAAGAAGTTGACCATGGATGAAATCCACGACATTCACGGCTTACGTCTTATTGTAAAAAATGAAGAAGACTGCCAGAGAGCTTTAAGAATAGTTCACCAGTTGTGGACTGAAGTGCCCGGGCGGTGCAAAGATTATATTAGTCGACCCAAGTTTAATGGGTACGTTGTGGCTCAAAATGGCATCTTGTGTTTTGTGTCCTTTGTTTATTTGTTATTTCCATCTCTATCACTTTTCCTCTCCCTTTCTGACTTGGCTCGACGATTTGAAGGTATCGATCTCTACACACCGTTGTGGTGGGCGAAGACATGGCACCCCTTGAAGTGCAGATCAGGACAAAAGAGATGCATTTGCAAGCAGAGTTTGGCATTGCAGCTCATTGGAGATATAAGGAGGGGGACAGCGAATACTCTCCATTTGTCGTTCAGATGGTTGAATGGGCCCGATGGGTGGTCACCTGGCAATGTTTGGCTATGAGCAAAGATGGATCGTCCGTTGACTCTGCTGATTCAGTCAGACCGCCCTGCAAATTCCCTTCTCATTCCGAGGGCTGTCCATACTCGTACAAAACCCAATGTGATGGACAAGATGGACCTGTATTCGTCATAACGATTGAGAATGACAAGGTCTTTCTCTTTTTTGTGTTATATTAGTTGAAGATTATCGAATTTGGTTAAGTGAATTCATGTTACATAAGTTTAACAATGCTATTGTAACTACTGCAGATGTCGGTTCAAGAGTTTCCTACAAATTCAACGATCACGGATTTAATGGAAAGATGTGGGCAAGGAAGTTCAAGATGGACCTCCCATGGCTTCCCCATGAAAGAAGACTTGAGGCCAAGGATTAACCACAAGCGAGTGGACGATCCAACGTGCAAGCTAAAGATGGGTGATGTGGTGGAGCTAACTCCCGCTTTACCTGACAAGTCATTAACAGAGTACAGGGAAGAAATCCAGCGAATGTACAATCGTGGGGTCACGGTATCAAACCCCGGACCGCCCCCAGTTGCTCCTAACACCGTTGGTTTCTGGAGCTAACCATACCATAGTTTGTCTATGGGATACATTTAGTGATTATCAAATTATTCTGTATATAATGGTCTTTGTACACCAAAAGAAAATAGATGACTAACTGAAATTCAACAAGGTTCAAAATCAAAATCAAAGCACTCTTGGTTGGACTTCATTCTGCTCAGTCTTGTAGGAACTCATTTTCATAATATGATTTTTTCTTTTCTATCATGATCATGTATTGGCTTGAACAGGACTCTGACAACTTGACAACTTCAAGACCACTGATAATGATAAGGTATATCATTTTCTCCACAAAGTTGGGAAGAAATATCCATATTCTATTCATCCCAATTCCTTTACAAATGACACATTAGTGGAAGGAAATAGAGCCACTGAATTCTTTTAGGGGATACAATAGTTTGATAATATCCAACAATACTTCCACAACTTCCAACGAATCTATTTCAAATCCCCCTTTTCATCAGAGAAGTTGGGGAAAGCGACACAAAGAAGGAAAAACAACTATGTTATTTTTGGACGTTTTGCCAATGGGAAAGATACTCTCTGTGGGGTATGTTGTTGAGGTACTTCTGAGCCAGGTTCTTGGGATGGAACTGCATGGTCGCCTTCATCCTCCTCTGTTTCCTCCATGGTTTCGACTGGTTGCTTCTTTGGGATTGCGAGTTGATAGTTGGGACTGAGCAACGTGTCTTGATCAGGTGGAAGAGCGATACCAGGCCCGCCAATCAATCTTGGCAATGGAATCTTATTCCTGCTTCTGGCCAACTCTAGAAGAACCTGACAGTAATGGAAGTCATGGTTAAACACTTCTCCTCCAATGAGAGAGAAGATAGCAAGAAAAATCCCTCAATATGATCGTAAGTCTATAAGATACCATAAGTATATACCCCCCTCTAAGCCTCTTTCTTCCGGGCTACATATTTCTTAGAACTCAAGGACACAATTGTACAACCTAAAGAATAGATCCCGTTCAAGTAAGGTCGTTAACAAGACAATGATTCAATTCTATGATACAGTGTAAAGTGATCCAGAAATGCCATATTACTCAAATGCTTCACATTTCAAAAGACTGCCTATCAGTAAACATTCTATCTACAGAGAAATCACATCTAATTTGGACTACGAAGCCATGTTACCTCTCTTGGAGGAGGTTGTGAGAAGCTGAAATTAACTTTGGATTGGATAGCAAGCTTCACATCATCACAATCGATGGCAGCCTTGCCTGCATGCTCCGAATATACTTGTGCATCCGTTAGTACGTCGACGACATAACGATACCACAGCTCAAGAAACTGATGTATAACTCGTGGTTCATAATCTTCGACTCCCATCGATTTCAAAAGTGTTTTCACAATCTTTGCATCCCTCGGTAGCTCCTCGTCGCCCTCAGACATTTCCTTACTACCCCTTTCACCTGCACAAGAAATTTACAACATTCTTGTCATTTAAACTGCTATTCCATCAAACATAACCAGATTGTTTTACATTGCCACGTTTGATAAGTATGAAGTAGAGCATTACTTTGGAGACGACAATAACAATGAAGTGCGATGTTGTATTTTCCAATATATGAATATATCATAACAATAGTGCAAAAACATAAGAACAACTTACGCTATTCAACAGAGACAAATTATTACAATGATTTCTAAAGTTAACTATCAAATCAAAGATGTCTGGTGCCGTAACGTGAAACTCGTGGTTGAGTGTGGCATTCACGGTTAAATTAAAATGACCCTTTGAACTAATACACTGCTGCCTGTTGTCGAGAGAGGGGAGAACCGTATGCAGCCGCTGAAGGTCGCCGGATATGCGTCGCAGGGAGGGATTAACGCGGAAGAAGGAGATGAACAGTAGAGGGAAAAAGAGGGGTCGACGGCTGAGAGAGAGAAGGAGATGTAGAAGAAGAAAATTAGGGCTGTTTTTCCCTTTCTTCTATGCTCTCATAGATAGACATTTTCTTCCGTGTTTTAATCCAATTTCTCAAAATTAATCGAAAAATTAAGAAGTCAAACTACCCAAATTAATTCGACCTAAATCAATTGCCCTAAAATCTCAAACTACCCAGAAAAAAAATGAATAAAACTGGACAAGAAGAATAAGAACTGGATGGGATCATCAGTGGAAAGAAGAGAAATATCAGCATACACAATTGTGAAGGTCGAGCTTCGGGTGAGAAATTAATGTTTTGATTGTCATATCCTCCACTTCCACGACTCATCGCCTCTCAAGAATTTAAACTACAAAATCCTCGCCCTAACAAATCTGTAATCCGTGTAGATTGTCGTTCACTTCCAACTCTCCCAATCAAACTCAATTTCCAGTAACCTAAAGAATTTTAAAGACTTCCGACATCCAATACTAATCCAAAAATCACCCAAAACAACTTTTACCCTAGCTATACACCCCGTAGAAAACCCCAAATCCAAATCTTACATCTAATGTCATTGGTACATTGAAATCCCAGTCTAAACTAAATGGCTAAACAACAATTAAACAAAAACACAAAGAAACTTCACCAAAACTTGAGGGAAAACACCTTACCTACAAATTCCAAGAATCCGGCGAAGAGCGGCGCCGCTCGGCTGTTGACAGTGCGGCGGCGGCGGCGGCAACGCTATGCAGAAAGCAGATCTTAGAGAGAGAAAAAAAGAAATAGAAAAGGGCTCACCAGCGTGCGATGCGCCGGACGGAGGTGCAACAGCTGGCTTGGGGAGGCGAGGGAGTGAGGGATATCGAGAGAGGTGGGAGGAGAGAGACGCGTGAGATAGGAATCTGATTTCCAAATTTCTCTCTCTCTCTTCTTTTTTTCCCAACTTATTTTACCCACAAATATATTTAAAACTTTACGTAAATTTAACTTTTATATTTTTACATTGATTTTCTTTTTCAAGTGGAGGATTTGAACCAACATACTTAGTATCCAACTAATATATAGTATATGTGTTAAATTAATATACATAAACAAAAATATATATAATGGATAAAAAAGATTATATATATATAAAAGATATGGTCTTTTCAAGATCCCTCAAGAACTTCTTCTGTGAAAATTAAACAATAGATCTTTTTGTTGTTTCTCGATTGCTTTCTGAAGACTGTCATCAATATGAACACAGAGGATATACTTATTGAGTTAGAACACTTGAGCTTGTCCGATTAAGAAGACGAACCTTCAATCATTTTAGATCCAGGTATTGCCAATGAGGTTAATGATTGTCTTGCCATATAGGCAAACTACTCTCCCCAAGAATTATCTCTAGAAATGCCTTCTTTAATGCCTGGAAGATTGATAATGGAATCAATATCGTAGTTATCAGAAGGAACTTTTTTCTATTCAAGCAAGGAATGAGTTTTAAGAACTAGTCCTTGGTTGTCCGATATAAAGGAATTGAATTCCTCGTGGAAGCACATGAACGCAATGCCATTGACAATCAATTTTGAAAAGTTCAAAACACGGATAAGCATACAGAGAAATAAAACAGAGAAACCGGGATAAACATTTAAACTTAAAGCATACTTCTATAGAGGAGAAAGAGAGAAGAGAAAACATTGATTACCTTTTCTTCACATATTTCCTCTCCATTTGAGATCACGGACACTTCTCTACACGAACAACAAGGTCTTTCACGAACTAGACACCAAGAACAGTAAAACCACAAGACACTACCACTCAGTTACCTTGCTATTCTCAAGCAAGGAATGAAATTGTGGGATTTCTGTTGTGTTTTGGGAGAGGGAAGAGAATTACAAAGAGATTGAGAATATTTTGTTGCTTGAGAGAGAGTTCAAAATTTTCCATGTTCTCATGTCTCAAGAAACAACTCTATCTTTTGATATCATAGATGTGGAGATGTGGAGATGAGGGAGGGGAGTTGACGGAAAGGAGTTACAATAATTCCCCTGATTAATATAATATAATATAATATAATATAATTAGTAATTAATTAATTAATTAATCATATAATATGCATTTCAATCATATTAAAATACAAATCTCTCTCATAACCTATAGTTTTAATATGAATCTTATTCACATTAATTTTAACCTATAAATTTAATTATAAATCTATAGGTTAATTAATTATATGAATGACATTCATATAATTAATATTTGAATCTCATTCATATATATTCTCATATAAATTTAATTATAAATCGTATTTATAATTAATTATATACTATAATGTATAAATATACATTATACTTTATATTAATCATATTAATATAACCAATACCTTAATTTTCCTTAAATAATTTGAACAATCCAAATTATTCAAAAAATATTTATTCATTACTTTATCCTTATGAGCTAGTAGGGGACTTTATGGACCTACAAATTAGAAGCTCCAATTATATGAAATTAATTTATTAAACTATTTAATTAAATTATTAATTAATTAATTAACATTCATCAATTGCAAGTTATTCCACTGAAGACCCAACTGCACTCTTCGTACCGTGGATATAACCAATCATTTGTAAGTCAACTATTAGGACACTGATTCTTGGATTCTTTACTAACGTAACAATAGGTACAATCTTCCAGAAAGATCAAGTGAAAGTTGAACAACTTCTTTATTAAACGAATGGAGTCAACAAGACCGAACGACCGCATACAAATGTTCACTTGATTGTACTCGACGCTAAACGAGCCTATTACTTGATCGCTCAGTAATACTAAACGATCGCTTACTAAATCCTCCGCGATCGCTCACAAAATCCTACACGATTGCTGAGCTATTACTATTACACGTTCGCCTTCTCAGGTTCTATACGATCGTCTACCTTTTACTATACGATTGTCTACCCAATGCTACATGATCACTGAGCTTTACTACACGATCGCCTAGTGGACGTAGACGATGAGCGGCATACTACGATGGCTTCTCCACGACAGCGTCTTCCGAACTCCCACTCTCGAGAGCTCTCCTTCCTCACTACTGATATTCATACTTCGCTACCTCACTTTTCGTTTCCTTATTCTTTTAAACCTCCACTTCTCCCAACGGCATTGGAAGACATCCTTAACCGATTCAACCACCTCTCTTCTATTCTTTCTCTCTTGATATTGCCATATAATTAGGGTCCTATCATTACCCTCGCCTTCCACTTTTACCTTGTCCTCAAGGTAAAGCTCTGGTTGCCCACCCCATTTCTTTAGCTGCGTCACCTGAAACACTGAACGTATCGACATTGTTGTCTGAGGGTTTAGCTTGTAAGCTACTGATTTGTCTCTGTCCACTGCCTGATGCGCTTTATAATACTTGAGGAATAATTTCACCTTCTGCTTTCACGGAACAGACATTTGGCAATAGGGTCGCAACTTCAGCCATTCCCAATCATCAACATCATGTCGCTCATTGTCAACAAACGTCTTAATTTTCTCTCGAACTAGCCTTAAATGCTCCTTAAACTCGCGCAATGCAGCATCTGTAGTGTTACTCCAATAGTTCGCCCAATGCCACCAATTCATCCATTCTTTCGGTCGCTCATCACAGCAGCACCTTAAATTGATTTCCATGCTGCGATTCACCACCTCTGTCTGACCATCCGACTGAGTTTGAGAAACTGAGCTGTGATGGAGTTTGGTACCCAACGGTCGAAATAACTTATGCCAAAAGTGATTCACAACCTCCTTGTCTTAGTTCGTGACAAAGGACTTCGGCACCCTGTTCAGTTTAATCATTTCTCTATAAAATGTATCTACTTCCATACCAACATTTAAAGGGTGTTTCAACGACAAGAAATGAACATACTCCATAGATCGAAATGCTTCCACAGTCGTTTCTTATTTAATAGTAAAAAATCTCCCACAGATCGATCCCTTTCTTAAAGATAGGAATCGACTTTTCTTCAAGTCTTCCTAATCTTCGAATGATTCTCTATCTACCTCCGACCGGAACCAGTCTAATGTGATGCCATCGCATTTCACATCCGCCTTCGTCATCTTCACAGATTCAGTCAACTTGTGAACTTGAAAATAGCGGTCTGCTCGTTAGAGCCTTGCGTCTGAATCGCTTCCGTCAAACATTAGCATTTTGACTTTCTTGAATTCATTCTGGCACACATCGCTTCTTCTCCGACAGCTTTCATCGTATTATTTGCTTCGCACACATTATGGGTATGCGGTCTTTCTACCTCTTCCATCACCGTTGTCTTTCCCTTGGCCATTTCTGTCACATAAGAAATGGACATTTCTTAATGTTTTTCTGCCTGCAATACCATTCTCTCAATGCTCTTCGCTATCGACGCCAACTTCTCCTCTATGGTTGACACCCTCTGTATTTCGACCCTGTATTCAAAGATTTCTTGTTCCAGTAACTCCAGTTTTTCTTCAAGATGTTTCTGAACCATATTTGTCCAGGTGATTTCTCTAATACCAATTTATTAGGACACTAATTCTTGAATTCTTTACTAAAATAATAATAGGTACAATCTTTTGGAAAGAACAAGTGAACATTGAACATCTTTTTTATTAAACGAATGGAGTCAACAAGACCGAAAGACCGCTTACAAATGTTCACTCGATCGCTTACTAGACGCTAAATGATCGTTTACAGTCTATTACCCAATCATTCAGTAACACTAAATGATCGCTTACTAAATCCTCCGCGATCACTCACAAACTCCTACACGATTGCTGAGCTATTACTATTACATGTTCGCCTTCTCAGGTACTATACGATCGTCTACCCAATGCTACACAATCACTGAGCTTTACTACACAATCGCGTAGTATGTTGGGATTGGTGTCCTAATTCTCCTGTCTCGTTGTTTTGTAAAGATACGCATTGTTCCATGAATAAAATAAGTGTTATTTAATTCTGACATTTACTCGTATCCAATAAACAAAGCCCCTTGGTTATCTTATGTGAACTTAAGCATGTATATGTGATATACAAGTGGATCATGCCTTAAGTGATAACCTAAATCGGTCTGTAGTATAAGGATTAAGGTGGGATACTTGATCTTGGTGACACTACGGATACGACCCGCTTTGTAGAGGTTTGCAAGTGTTATAAACTACTATAGATGGTAGATCTTGACCATTCGTGTGGAGACGTGGAGCGGGGGTATCCTATACAAAGAGTTTGTATAAGACTTGTCTGATTTGGGAGCTGGGAACTCAATCCACAATATGGAATTCACTCCTTTCCTGAAGCAGAGATAAGTAGAGAGATTGCTCCTTTAAGGATTGATTCCGGGGCTTGAACATCGTGGCCACAACTTCTCTTTCGTAGAGAAGACTCAGTCATAGTAGAACTATGATTTATGTTCATTAGAGGGATCAGTGGTACTTAAGGAGACAGATGTAACTATAGAGGCATAACGGTTATTGGCCCAGCTGTATTTATGAATGATCTGTGAAGGGTTATTGCACTACTGATTGGTTAAGATGGACACATAATATATCTGTAGTGAGGAGAGTTCAGTTGTCAATCTTTAGTGGAGTGCCTGGCAGTTAACGGATGGTGGATCCCGTGACTAAAGAGTTTAGTCAGTTATTCACGTACCGTTGGAGCTTCGAATCTACAGGTCCATGAGGTCCTTTTGGTAGCTTGGATTCATGTTGAGGATCAGTTTTTGGTGTTGATTTGAAATGTTCAAATTGAAAAGAGTTATTTTGATTATATATGATATAATCGGTATGATGTATAAGATACATCTAGTGGAGGATTGATGTAAATGAGATTTATATTAAGTACCATGGAATAGAAAAAGAACTATGGTTTATATGTTTCATGAGATGAAATATTAAAACTATAGGTTATAAATATAGTATGATAAGTTGGTTATCATTTATGTTTAAAATAATATTAATTATTAGATAATTTAATACTTTTTCTTTTAAATAACCAAAGTAGTGGGTGGTTATTGGATCATGGTAACCGTGAGTTTAAAAGGAAAGTGGTTTCCTATTTTGAAATAAAGTTTTTACAAAAGTTTTAAAAAAAATTGAGGTTTATCTTTGGCGAAAAGAAACTCACGGAAGTCGTCAAGTAAATACAGATTTACTAAACGACGGCTGGGCGAGCTAAACGATCGTGCAGTTGCGAGCTAAACGATCGTGCAGTGTTTACTAAATGATCACATAGCTTTGCTAGACGATCGCTGGCCCAAGGTAAACGATCGTGTAGAGTCTATACGCGATAGCCGAGCTAGACAATAGAGCTAAACGATCGCATAGCTTTATCTAAACGATTGGGCATCGACCTATACGATAGGTCTTCGACTTCTCCCATTTGCCTAGTCGTGTACACGATCGTTCTTTCTTTTGTTCGTCTGCCTCACACCAAGTCCGAACAGAGCCCACCCTCTGGATTCTCACACCGAGAATACCAAGGTCGCCTTATTGGTGGTGTCAGACTCAACTCGACATCGTCGAGGTTTTCTGAAGGCCGTTCATAGTGCTGCGGAGGAGTTCGTTCGTGTTGCGAAGGACTTTGTGACCGAGGAGATCGTTGAGGACGAGCGCGAAGTGTTCGTGCGGTGTTGTGGTCGTACAGATCGAGTGTTCGTGGTCGCTGTTGTTCGATCAGAGTGCGTATCAGAACGTGGAGACGTTTCTACCGATGTGCATAGAGTTTGCTTTTTATGCATTTGTATTTATTCATGCTGTAATTTCTCTGTATAATTGCATAACCGTTTGTTTGCAAGTCAACTATAAATGATTTGTTGATCCATGATTGTAATTTGGAATAGTCTTGCTTCCGCTGCTCATGGAAATCTCGTGTATCAATTTCCTTCATAATGGACGTAGACGATGAGCGGCACACTGCGATGGCTTCTCCACGACAACGTCTTCTAAACTCCCACTCTTGAGAGCTCTCCTTTCTCACTACTGATATTCATACTTCGATACCTCACTTTCCGTTTCCTTCTTCTTTTAAAACTCCAATTCTCCCAACGGCATTGGAAGACATCCTTAACCTATTCAACCACCTCTCATCTATTTTTTCTTTCTTGATATTGCCATATAATTAGGGTCCTATCATCAACCCTTCATGAATTTCTCGTAGCTACAGTTGGGTCAAATTATTTTTTTTCCTTGTAGTTACATCTAACTTCTTAAGTACCATTGATCCTTCTAATGAACAAATAGTTTATTGTCCAACTATAAACTAATCTCTCTCGAGCCAGTGAGAGGGTGAGGCCTCATTGTTTAAGATCCAGAATTAACTATTAATGAAGAAATTCATTTACTTTCCTTAAAGATGGGAATGAGTGAATTTCATCTTGTGTAATCGTGTTCCCAGCTCCCTACTCAGACAAATCCTCACTCAGACAAATCCCCAAAATGGTTGAATTTGATTGCCTTTTTGTTAAAGCTTTCGGTATTAAAAAGTGTTAATTGTAAGAGCCCATGTTTTTTTTTTTGGCGAAATTAACTTTGCAATCGAGTCTGTAAATCAAAAAGTTCGAGTTCATCAAGTTGTTCCTGATGAAGCTTCGGCGCATGGCGATGCAGTTCTCAATGAAGAAGAAGATCAAACGTTGATCAGATTGTGCAGCCTCAGGTAAACGATTGTAGGGATTTTACTAAGTGATCGTTTTGATTTTTCGTTTTAGACGATCGTGTAGTATTTTCTAATCGATCATTTAGCTAATGCTAAGCGATGGGGTAAATCGTTTACTATACCACGTGGCATTGGTTGCGCGATAGTGTAGGCGTTGGAGGTAGGCGATCGTAGTGGAAGAATGCGATGCTTGACATTTAGTAGAAGGCGCGCGTTAGAAGATCGTGTAGTTAGCAAGATTCATCACTTAGTTACTACCTATGCGATCGTGCGTATGCGATACGGAGATGCTAGCTAAGCGATCGCTTAGGCAATGGTGCTTCGCAGCATCGTAGTGGCTTAGACGATCCCGGAAGGCGGGCATTGTGCGGAGTGCGCTAAGCGATTGTGTACTTCATGCTTCATTGCTCAGTAAAGGTACACAATCGTGTAGTAAAAGCTCAACGATGTTTTGGATTTTTCTAAACGATCGTATAGTAATGCTAAACGATCATTTAACTCTAGAGCGCTGGTAAGCGATAGAGCAAAGAGTTTATTTTATCATGTAGACAATTGTGGGGTGCTTGGTACACGATAGATGGTTGGAGAAGCGACGTTTTGCCAAACGTTTCAAGACCTGGTTTGCCTGTTTGTATCGGAGACTCCTTGTCTTTGTAATAGTTAGCTTTTCTTTTTGTATTTTAAGACAATTTTACCTGGTTCATCAACTTTTATTGCTTATACATGTTATATATGGTGCTTATGCCAAAGTATTTGTCATATAGTTAAAAACCCACCTTAGGTTGTGCAATTATTCATGCATCATGTATTATAAATGTTATAATCTTGCATAAAGAAATTACTTGAAAGCATGCGCATGCATCATGAAATATAAGAGTTATATTTTTCATGCATTGAGCATTATCATGCATCATCCTTTTATTATAGTTGTTATAGTCTAAGGGTGAATGGAAGCATGTTTTGCTTGTTTCATTGTTGTTTTGTATAAGTGTTATATAAAATAAGTAGCAATGAATGGACAATGCATTGAGCATGACACTTAGGCCGTTTATAAGCGTTATGAATGCCTTGCATGTGTTAGCCTTGACTTGTGGTGGTTATTTTCGTTTATAAGTGTTATAAAGGAAATTAGACCTAAAATCAATAATTCAGAGTTGCATGCGGACTTAGGGTGAACTCAAGTTTTTAAAAGGGTTTTAAAATTGGTTTGAGATAGACCTAAGTTCAAATGGTTCTAAAGAGTTTCGTAACTTAGATTAATCTTTTAAAATCGGTTTAATAGGATTAAATTGGTTGGAATAAAAGATTAAATTTGTTATAAGCCTATCTATAAGGGACTTTTTGTCTAAGACGGGTTTTGGCTAGGCTGGGGTTCTTAAGTTGACGAAAACATAACATCCCTACCTGGCCACCTACCTGGAAAGGTGAATTAGATAGATTTTCAACAAGCATGCGACGTTTTGGTCAAAGACTCCGTTAAAGAGTTTAATGGATGATGATCAAAAGTTGTTCAACTATCTAAGGTAAAAGTTACTCTTGGGAAAACCTAAAAGTCATTTAGTTAAAATCCTTAGCTATGTTTTTTCCAAGTAAGCTAAACCCTAGGTTGAGAGAAGGAAGCGTATCAGGTATGTCTATGCTTCCACTCACGTTTCTCCCTGTATGTTCACACTGTGAGATTTATGCTTGGCCTCGAGATGTCTCAGGATGCATCCCCCTTAAGATGGTGTTTGCCTGAGTCAATATCAAGGTGGACGGAGAGAGTATTTATAGTAAGTGGGTGAAGGGTGTGTGACGACACGTCCTATTGTTCTTTTTATTGGTTCACACCATGAGATCATTCTGTACGCCCTCGATTCACCTTCGATGCGGCCCCCTTTGGATGGGTTTTGTGCAGTTGGTCAATATCTAGGTGAACTCCAGAAATGGATAGGGTCGCTTTAGGTTTTTCCCCAGTCGGATTTTTTTCCTTCGGATTGGCCTTTTGGGACGGACCTCTAAGGCTTAAAATGGCGGGTCACACTTACGGGAGATTGTTAAGTAAATTAATGATCTCTTGGCCAAATCAATGATGGCTAGTCATTATAGGAACAAGAGTTGTTCTGATTAATGACTGACCTCAATCTTCTTAATTCAGAGGAGGGATAACTGACCTCCTTTTGGCGGCTTTTTTCCTAAACCTTTGAAGCGTTATTGTGAAACTAGATGTCACACGAGGTTCATGTTAGTTTTGCTAAAACCTTATTAGATGTTGTTTTTATTTTACAACGGGTATTTGCTTAAAACCTAACGTAGGCCAATGTTTTTTTCTTTTAAGCAACTTGTTAGTATTTCCGTTTAAAGCTTTTAAAAATGACCGATTATTTACAGTGGAAAGAATCGTGTGAAACGAATTTCATGGCAAACGATCTCCATCCCACTACTCTCCAAAAGAGGAGACAAGACAATAAATATGATTTATTGGTCTTGGAGACATGTCTAGTAGAGAATGATGATTCTGCTTGGATCTTTGATTCAGGTGCTACCAATCATGTTAGTTCCTTTTACCAAGGATATAGTTCCTAGAAAACGTTGCCACAGGGAGAGATGACTCTTCGAGTCGGTAATGGTGAGATTCTTTCAGCTGTTGCTGTAGGCAGGCTGAAATTATTTGTTGACAAGAAACATTATTTGTTACTGGATAATGTTTTTGTAGTTCCTCATATTAAGAGGAACTTAATCTCGGTTTCTTGTCTCATTGAACAAGGCTATACCGTCTCCTTTTCTGAGAATAAAGTGTTTATTTTCAAGAATGGATTGGAGATTAGTTATGGTTCAATGGAAAATAACTTATATGTACTAAAGCCGTTAGTCATAAAAGCCTTGTTTAACACTGAAATGTTCAGTACGGAAACAACAGCTAAAAGACCAAAGGTTTCTCCAAAGGAGAACACCCATCTTTGGCATTTAAGGTTAGGTCACATCAACCTCAATAAGATTGAGAAGTTGGTGAAAAGTGGACTTCTAAAGAGTTTAGAAGAAAACTCATTGCCGGTATGTGAATCATGCCTTGAAGGCAAGATGACCAAACGACCTTTTATTGGAAAAGGTTACAGAGCCAAGGAAGCCTTGGAGCTTATACATTCAGACCTCTATGGTTCGATGAATGTTAGAGCTCGAAGTGGGTATGAATATTTCATCTATGTCATAGATGATTATTCAAGGTTTGGGTATCTCTTCCTAATGCAACGTAAGTCTGAAGCCCTTGACAAGTTCAAGGAGTATAAGGCTAAAGTTGAAAACTTGTTAGGTAAGAAGATAAAAACACTACGATCTGATCATGGTAACCGTGAGTTTAAAAGGAAAGTGGTTTCCTATTTTGAAATAAAGTTTTTACAAAAGTTAAAAAAAAAATTTGAGTTTGCTCTTCGGTGAAAAGAAACTCACGGAAGTCGTCAAGTAAATACAGATTTACTAAACGACAGCTAGGCGAGCTAAACGATCATGCAGGTGCGAGCTAAACGATCGTGCAGTGTTTACTAAACGATCGCATAGCTTTGCTAGACGATCGCTGGCCCAAGGTAAACGATCGTGTAGATTTTGTACGCGACAGTTGAGCTAGATGATAGAGCTAAACGATCACATAGCTTTTGCTAGACGATCGCATAGTTTTATCTAAACGATTGGGCATCAACCTATACGATAGGTCTATGACTTCTCCCACTTGCCCAGTCGTGTACGTGAACGTTCTTTCCTTTATTCGTCTGCCTCACACCAAGTCCGAACAGAGCCCACCCTCTGGATTCTCACACCTAGAATACCAAGGTCTCCTTGTTGGTGGTTTCAGACTCAACTCTACATCGTCGAGGTTTTCTGGAGGCCGCTCGTGGCTCTACGGAGGAGTTCGTTCGTGTTGCAAAGGACTTCGTGACCAAGGAGATCGTTGGGGATGAGCGCAAAGTGTTCGTACGGTGTTGCGGTCGTGTAGATCGAGTGTTCGTGGTCGCTGTTGTTCAATCAGAGTGCGCATCGGAACGTGGAGACATTTCTTCCGATGTACGTAAAGTTTGGTTTCTATGCATTTATATTTGTTCATGCTGTAATTTCTCTGTATAATCGCATAACTGTTTGTTTGCAAGTCAACTGTAAATGATTTGTTGATTCATGATTGTAATTTGGAATAGTCTTGCTTCCGATGCTCACGAAAATCTCGAGTTTCAATTTCCTTCATAGTGGACGTAGAAGATGAGCGATACACTGCTATGGCTTCTCCACAACAGCGACTTCCGAACTCCCACTCTCGAGAGCTCTCCTTCCTCACTACTGATATTTAGACTTTGCTACCTCAATTTCCGTTTCCTTCTTCTTTTAAACCTCCACTTCTCCTAACGGCATTGGAAGACATCCTTAACCGATTCAACCACCTCTTATTTATTCTTTCTTTCTTGATATTTCCATATAATTAGGGTCCTATCATCAACCCTTCATGAATTTCTCGTAGCTACAGTTGGGTCAAGTTATTGTTTTGCCTTGTAGTTACATCTAACTTCTTAAGTACCATTGATCCTTTTAATAAACAAACCGTTTATTGTCCAATTATAAACTAATCTCTCTCGAGCCAGTGAGAGGGTGAGGCCTCATTGTTCAAGATCCATAATTAACTATTAATGAAAAAATTCATTTACTTTCCCTAAAGATGGGAATGACTGAATTTTATCTTATGTAGTTGTGTTCCCAACTCCCTACTTAGACAAATCCTCACTCAGACAAATCCCTAAAATGGTAGGCTATTAAGTCGGTGAATCTGGCCACTCTCACCCATATAGATCAAAGGATCGCCCTTATAGATAGAAGTTCACAACTTACTCAAGATTAAGGTCGAGTCACTTATGGTTATCCTGTTGAAATGTTAATCTTTTCAACTAACGATGTTATAAAGAAAGACTAATCATTTCACGGTCTGGTCGTATACAAACTTCTTGTATAGAATGCCCTTACTTGAAGGATTTCATAACGTAGAGTTCCATGAATGCGTTCGGATTGCTCCGATCTCACCGTGACCGAAATACAAATAAATACATTCAACATATAGTTATGAAAATAAACTCTAATTAACAGCATGCTAAGAACAAGATAATAACAAGGGAAAGAGTGCCATACCAGTTGAAGACGTTCTTCACACTTCGGCACTCCAAGCAGCAGAACCCTCCAAGCGATTTACCAACGGCCAGCAGCAACGTCAACAACAGCAACACGAACAACGCACGAAGACGAATATCGCGGCGGGGATGACACCACCACTAAAGAGCCCCGGGTATTCTCGGAGTGAAAACCCAAAGGGTGGTCTTTGGTGAATTTGGTAGAGGAAGAAGGAACACGAATCGTGTAGGCGATAAGCAAGTGGGAGGGAAGAAAACGCTATTGCATAGCAGAAATGCTTATCGTTTAGGAGGAGCTACATGATTGTGTAGGATTTACGGAACGATCGTTTAGGAAAAGGTACACAATCGTTTAGTAAAAGGTACACAATCGTTTAGTAAAATCGGCACACTATACGATAGTTTAGAGAAGCTATTCGATCATGTAGGTAACAGTGTGCGATCGTATAGCCCGAGTTAGACGATCATTTAGACGGAGAGGACTATCGTATAGGCTCTCGAGCGATTGTTTACTTTCACCAACGCACGCTTCCGAATTCTTTTGACGATTGAACTCCGGG
>NC_052357.1:6857168-7003013 GCF_009727055.1 Benincasa hispida
CGCACGCTTCCGAATTCTTTTGACGATTGAACTCCGGGTGGTAGAAAATGAAAACATTTTTCATTTTAACTCATCGGTTCGTGATTTTTGGCATAATTATCTTATAATTAACCAATTAATTAATAAATAAATATAATCATATTATATTTTTATCCTATAGTTTGATATCACATATCTACTGTAGTATTTTCTCCTCTATTTGATATAAATCGTAGATATATCTAATTTCCTCTAAAATAATGTATCTCATACATTCAGCCAATTAATAAAGGATTAATGGACCGGGATGAGCCTTTACAAAAATCGGAATGAAAAAATCCTATCTATTAAATTTTTCATCGAGGAAACCGGTTCACAGGCGAATCGGGTCTTGAACCACAAGGAGGTCTTCATCATGTATTAAACTTCAATAGGTAGATGATCGTTCAGCGCCTATTAGATGATAGAAGCATAAGTAAACGATCGCATAGACGACAACGAGACTGCGAAGCCTGATTTTCTATGCGATCGTGTAGCGTGACGATAGGTAAACGATTTACCTTACGTTACTAAACTATCGTTTAGTTAGTTACTATGCGATGAAGCTTGCTAACCTAAATGATCGTCTAGCGTGCGTGCTTTAAACGATACGCGAGCGTTTCATCGTATACACTATGCGTGCAACCAGGTAAACGATTTACCTTGCGATACTAAGCGATCGTTTAGTCAATTACTAAGTGATGAATCTTGCTGACCTAAATGATCGTTTAGCGCACATGCTCATTAAACGATCTGCGAGCATCTCATCATCTACCCGATGTGATACTTAGCAATCGCGTACCAGATCGCCAAAACGATACGATCAACTCTTGATCGCATACCCTATCGTTTAAGCGATACGTTCAACAACGATCGTGTACTCCATCATCAACCTGATGCGACCAACTCTTGATCTCATACTCCATCGTTTAATCAATGTGTTCAACAGTGATCACGTACTCCTTCATCTTTATGATGCGATCAACAGCGATCGCGTAGCACATCTACTGCATGATGCGATCAACCCTAGATCGCCTCCCTCTTCGAAGAACCGCAACACTTGCCCAGATTGCGTACCACTCTTATGCAATGCTTGAACAGATCTGCTTCTTCGATGAACAACTCAAAAACTTCAAACAAACTTTGACTATAGACTCGATAACGAATATTAATGCCCAAAAACACAGGGACCTTTACAAACAATCGCAAATGTAAAAGGATCTAAATCAAACCGAGGCTAATCATCCTAAAAAACATCTATTAATCCGCACATCCACAGTAGAATATAACCATTAAATCAGTGTAGAAATGCACCCACCATGAATGTAAATCTCATTTTGTTGCAACAGATGAAATCAGAGTATCAGAACTTGACCCTGATACCAATTGAAGGATCTCATAACGTAGAGTTCCATGTGCATGTTCGAATCGCTCCGATCTCACCGTGACCGAAATACAAATATATACATTCAACATACAGTTATGCAAACAAACTCTAATTAACGACATGCTAAGAACAAGATAATAACAAGGGAAAGAGTGCCATACCAGTTGAAGACGTTCTTCACACTTCGACACTCCAAGCAGTGGAACCTTCCAAGAGATTTACCAACGGCCAGCGACAACGTCAACAATAGCAGCACAAACAACGCACGAACATGAACGCCGCAGCAGGGACGACACCACCATTAAAGAGCCCCAGGTATTCTCGGAGTTAAAACCCAAAGGGTGGTCTTTGGTGAATTTGGTAGAGGAAGGAGGAACACGAATCGTGAAGGCGATAAGCAAGTAAGAGGGAAGAAAATGCTATCGCATAGTAGAAATGCTTATCACTTAGGAGGAGCTACACGATTGTGTAGGATTTACTGAACGATCGTTTAGGAAAAGGTACACAATCGTTTAGTAAAATCGGCATACTATACAATCGTTTAGAGAAGCTATCCGATCGTGTAGGTGACAGTGTGCAATCGTTTAGCGCGAGGTAGACGATTGTCTAGACGGAAAGGATGATCGTATAGGCTCTCGAGCGATCGTTTACTTTCACCAACGTGCGCTTCTGAATTATTTTGATGATTGAACTCCGTGCAGTGGAAAATGAAAACATTTTTCATTTTAACTCATCGGTTACAATAATCGACGTTGCCCCACTAACCCACATCCAACGCGATTTTTGGCATAATTATCTTATAATTAACCAATTAATTAATAAATAAATATAACCATATTATATTTTTATCCTATAGTTTGATATCACATATCTACAATAGTATTTTCTCCTCTACTTGATATAAATCGTATTTATATCTAATTTCCTCCAAAATAATGTATCTCATACATTCAACCAATTATATCATATATAATTAACTAGTCCAATTATATCATATATAATCGAACTTCCTCTTGTCAATTTGAATATTTCAAATTATCCCAAATACTGGTTCTCGACTTTATCCAAGCTACCCAGGGAACCTAATGGACCTGTGGCTCGAAGCTCCAACGGTCCGTGAATAGCTGACTAAACTCTTTAGCCATGAGATCCACTATCCGTTAACTGTCAGGCATTCTACTAAAGACTAACAACTGATCTCTTCTTACCATAAATATATTTCTGTGTCCATCGGATATGACCAACCATGCGTACGATGACCCTTCACAGATGCTCGTAAGTACAGCTGGGTCAAATTACCGTTATGCCACTGTAGTTACATCTTACTCCTTAAGTACCACTGATTCCTCTAATGAACAATACAACATAGTTCAACTATGTGTGAACATCACTCGAGCCAAGAGAAGGTGTGTGGCGCCATATCGTTCAAGCCCCGGAATCAGCTCTTAAAGGAGCCATCTATCTACTTACCCCTGCTTGGAGGAAGAAGTGAATTCTATCTTGTGTAGCTGAGTTCCCAACTCCCAAATCAGACGAATCCCCGAAATGGTAGGTTTGAATCGACGACCTGGCCACTCGTACCCATACAAATCAAAGAACTGTCCTCAATGGTAGGAGTTCCCAACTCACTCAGGACTGATGTCATGTTACCCATGGTTATCCTAGTGAAGTGAAGTCTCTGTCATGAACGGTGTTATATAACGAGACGTTAACACTTCATGGTCAGGTCTGATACAAACTCTTTGTATAAGACGCCACCGCTCGCATGTCTCCAACATGAATGATTAGGATCAAACCATATGTGACAAGTCACAACACTTGTGACCATTCCACAAAGCGGGCCACATCTGTAGCAATACCAGGATAAGATTTCTTTCCTATATCCATATACTACAAATCATTTTGGTTATCACTCAAGACATGATCCCCTTGTATGTCACCACATGCATGCTTGAGTCATATATAGATAACCAGGGATTTTGTGTTTATTGGTTTGTGGTAAAGCAAATAAAATAAGTAACTGAGCAATAATACAAGATGTGAAGTAAATATCATATATTAACAACACAAGCATTCATACATACTGTTTACAAACTACAGGACACGAGACTTTAGGGCATCAACCCCAACACTACTCACATATCTCCACATGAACGAGTAGGATCAATTTTTTTTGTAGTACTTTACAACTATTGTAACAATTACAAAGTGGGACGTATTCGTAGTATCACCAAACTAAGGTGCCCAACATTATCCATATACTATAGACCATTTAGGTTATTACTAAAATATGATCCACTTATATGTCAACCACATACATTTTGAGTTACATAAAATAACCTTCGATCTTAGTTTATTGGATTAGGTTAATGCAAACTAAATTTCAAATAAAATAACTTCTTATTTTATTAAATAAATAATTCGTGTACAAATTTTTTTATAAACTACGAGACCCACAAGATTTAGAACACCAACCCCAATACGATAAACGCCTCTTAATATTGGAAGGACTAGGAGTGGGTTTACAAATAACTGATCTCAAATTCGACAAATATGGTTTTGGATTTACCTCCTTAATTTTCAGTTTGACTTCCACAATAAAATAATGGCTAAAAAGATTGGGGATGTTATTGGAAAATTTCTTTATGTAGAGTGTGATGAAGATGACCTTTGTTGAGGAGAGATTATGTGAGTCAATAATCTTATTCGACATAACGAATCTCATCGAAGGGGTATTAAAATTCAATCCTCCGAACGGTTCGAAGAAAAATGGATAACAATCAAGTACGAAAGATTGTCGAACTTCTGTTACTCATGCAACATAATAGGCCACATAACAAAAGATTGCAAAACGAAGTTCGTTAAACTCAACAACTTAAAAGATTGCTCTCTCCAATATGGTCCACGGCTTAGATTAAGCTCATGACATCAACACGAAAGATCACAATTAAGAAAATAATAAAAAATTGATTTCACCAGCTCATCAAGATGAGGAAGAGATCATACAAATCAAATAGGATCATTAGGGAAAAAATCAATTTGATACTAATAACCTGATCTATATCAGCCTTATGAAAATCAGGAAAATCAATCTCAAATGAGAGATGATGAGTTGCATGATGACCGGTCCAGTAATGTCCCTATGGCCTACATAAAAAATCCATAAAACTTTCACCTGTTTGAAGAAGATACATCGATTCTGGCACCCTTACCAAATAAGAAAGAAATACTTCCTCAAACTAACACAGTTATAGATAACATTAGAGCTTCCTGTCTTAAGAAGTAACCAAAGACATGGAGGAGGAGAATCAAAGGAACAAAAGACATTCTATAGATGAATCCTCTAAAAAATTTCCCAAAAGGAAATTGACAGAAGATGATGGCGATGACAAGAAAAGTGGGAAAAAAACTTAGGGAGACTTCGCTGGAGGCAATTATCACCGAGGTTAATGAAGCATTGGCAGAGGCTGCAAAGCAGCCTTGCATAGGATTATGAAAATCATATGTTTCGAATGCTAGAGGGTTGGGCAACCCTTGAGCATTCTGTTCATTATGTAACTTTGTCCACTCATCTAATCCACATGTATTGTTCATTACTGTAACTAAAGGAAATCATGAAGTATGCTATAAAATAAAGCTTAATTGTAATATCTATGGTTGTTTACCTATTAATAGCTGGTGAGATCGATGCCCTTAATCTCGTGGTCTTGTAATTTGTAATTGCATTTGTACAAACATTTTATTTATTTAATAAAATAAGAGGTATTTTATTCGACATTTAGTTGCATTAACCCAAAAACGATTAAACTAAGATCTAAGGTTATTTGATGTAACTTAAACGTATATCTAGAGACATACAGGTGAATCATGTTTAAGTGATAACCTAAACGGTTTGTAGTAGATGGATAAGGCTAGGTACCTTATCCTGGTGACACTACAGATACGACTCGCTTTGTAGTTTTACAATTGTTGTAAAGTGCTATAAATGATCTGATCCTGATCATTTATGTGGAGACATGTGAGCAGGGGTATCCTATACAAAAAGATTGTATAAGATCGGACCACGAAATGAATAGTCTCTCTTTATAACACCGTTACTAGAAGAGACTTACATCTCCCCAGAATAACCATAGGTGACTTGACCTAAATCCTAAGTGAGTTGTGAACTCTTGCCTATGAGGGAGGTCCTTTGATTTGTGTGGGTGAGAGTGACCAGATTTGTCGACTCAATAAGCCTACCATTTTGGAGATTCGTTTGATTGGGAAGATGGAAACGCAACTGCATAAGAACTCACTCATTCCCTATTGTCAGGGTAAGCAAAGAAATTGCTTCCTTAAAGGTTGATTCTAGGGCTCCAACAATGTGGTGCCACACCCTCTCCTAACTGGAGAGGGGTTCTGTTATAGTTGGACTATAGCTAATTATTCATTAGAGGGATCAATGGTACTTAAGAAGTCAGGTGTAACTACATGGACAAAACGGTAATTTTGGCCTAACTGTACTTACAAGCAATTTATGAAGGGTCAATGCGTGTTGATTAGTTATCTAATGGACATAGAAATATATTTATAGTTCGAAGAATGCAACCGTCAGTCTTTAGTGGAGTGATCGATAGTTAATGAAAGTTGGTTAATTTAATTAAAGAGTTTAATTAATTAATGAAGTATCGTTGGAGTTTCAATCTATAGGTCTGTAAGGTTATTTCATTAGCTCAATTAGGGTTAATGAGAATTGAATTAATTTTGGATTAATTTTAGTTATTCAAGGGTATTAATTATATGAGATATAATTTATATAATGTATATGATACATTATAATATAAAATTTTAGTGAGAGAAATAAACAATTGAATATGACTCAAATATTAATTATATGAATATGATTCATATAAAAACTACAAGTTAAAATCAATATGAATGTTATTCATATTAATACTATGGGTTAATTGAGAAATTAATAAACTATAGGTTATATTGTATGTGATATAATATAAACTATAGATTATATGTTATACATGATATAACATATGGTTATTTATAATAATAAAATTGCTTATTATTTGAAATTCAAAATTATGAATTATAAATTTTTAATTTTTTAAATAATACAAGGGAGGGAGTTATTCTTTAATTACAATCCCTCCCCTTTAATCTCTCGAATTCTACGGTTTTAAAGAGAGGTTGAGATCTTCATCTTCTTCACTCATGTCTTTGGTCTATCTAAGTGAAGCTCTTTGTAATTTTTTTTTCCTCTCATCAAAACTCTTCTCCTTTCTCCCAACATTGATCGAAGAGTGAGCCCACAACTCTACTACGATCTTCATTCTAGAGAATAACGAGGAAGCCCTCATGGTGGTGTCCATTAGTTCTTTCTTCTTTACTGTGTTCATGGTGGTGAGACCGGGGAAGGTGACCGTTTGTGAGATGGGGAAAGGAAACGTGAAGAATAATTATCTTCAAGGATGAGTATTAATTTTCTTCCTTTTCATCTCCTTTTAGCATGTTGGTTTCGAAAAATGTTTATCCTGTTAATTTTAGTTTCATGCGCTTTTCCGTATTTTCTATTTTTGATTTAAATCGAAAATTAAATTATATAGCATACATACGCTTCCGCACGGGAATCAATATCTTCAATTTATATTAGAGCCAAATTGTGTGATTTTATTTTTCTAATTTGATTTAGAATAAGAGTTTAGGTGGGATTTTTTGTTCTGCATTATGAATGTGATGAAGGGTTCGACATTTCGAATGTAGTTTGCAATTGGATGTTTCCAAATCTTAGCACTTTAGGTTTTATTGCTTTAATTTTGATTAAAGTTGTAAAGGGTCCTGTTTTTTTAGCGTTTATATTACTGTTATCGAGTCTATAAGTCTGACTCTCGAGTTTAGCAAAAGTTGTTGAGGATCGGGATGAAGAATGAAGCATTTTAGTGCAAGTTCAATGTTGTATAGAGGCATTCTGTATTGTAATGTCGTGGCAATGTACCCTAGCGTCGCGATGCTCCGAAGCGAAGAAAATGAAAATTGTTATATAGTGTCACAACATTATGGTACAACGTTTCCGTCCGAGTAGTCGTGGGTTCGAGCGTGGCCAATGGTTTTCAACAGTTTTTCCTTATTTTTAGTAGTTTTATTTTTTAATTAATTAGATTAATATAGACCAGTTATATTTATTTAATTAATTTTAGGGGTACCAAAATTTGGTCCAATTTGCTGTTTAATTTAATTTTACATTTGATGTATGATTAAATTAAATATATGTCGCATAACATATGTCATATAGTTTTATTTAAAAATCTCACCTTAGGATAAATATTATTTATGCATCATATTTAATACAAGCGTTATATTATATAGTTGTACGAATTATTAGCATGCTCATGTATTTCTAACATAAAGTTACATCGTAAATGCATGTTTAATATAGTTTCACTAATTTAATATAAGAGTTATATTATTAATAAAAAGCATGATCATGCATCATTTATATAAAGGTTATATGATATGATAACATGCATTAATAATATGTCCATGCATCATTTATATTATAACTGTTATAATATATAGTATGGATAGATGAATGTATGTTAATTTTATTTTCATTACCTTACTATATAAATGTTATGTATGTAGTAATGAAAATGGAATGCATGAAGCATGACAACACTTTAGTAAGTATATAATTGTTATATATATTTTTTTAAAGTATGCCATTAGATGCATTTATAGGTTTTAATTATTTCATTAATCTTTATAATTGTTATAAGTTAACGAAATTAGAATTAAAATATATAGGAAAGAGTTGCATGCTAACATAGATTAAAATTGATTTTAAATAGTTTAAAATTGATTTCACTTTAAACCTATATTCACAATATTTCTAATATGATTAGAAATAAGTTTAATATTTTAATTTCGTTTAATAGAATTAAATTGGATTCGAATAAAACATTAAATTTATAACAAATTTATCTATAAGTGACCTTTGTCTAATGAAGGTTCTGTCTAGGTTGGAATTCTTAAGATGACGGAAACGGAACACTCTCTTACCTGAGAACCGACTTGGAAGGTGAATTAGATAAATTCGTTATAAGCATGCAATGAGTGATTAAAGTTTGTTAAAGTATTTAATAAATATTAATAAACATTGTTAAACTATCTAATGAAATTGTTACATTGGGCAAAGTTAACAATCACTTAGTAAAAATTTATTAGCTAGATTTTTCTAAGTTAATCAACCCTAGGTAAAACACTCATTGGAAGGAAAATGATGTATATGATACTTCAATTTTCCTTTCATGTTTCTCCCTAAAAGTTCACACCGTGAGATCTATACTCGGCCTCGAGGCACCTTTGTTTGTGTCCCCCTATGGATGTTGTTTGCATATATCAATAACAAGGTGAATGGAGAGATTGTTTATAGTAAGTGGGAGAGAGACGTGTGTCAAAATATCTCATGGTCTCCTTCATTAGTTTGCAGTAAACTTTCATGCCTGACCTTGAGGAATCTTTGCTTGTGTCCTCCTATGGATGGTATTTACATGATTCTTTACTCAAACTCCAGAAATGGATAGGATTGCTTTAGTTTTTGTCCCAATCAGTTTTTTCTTACGGTTGACTCATTGGGGCGGAACTCTAGAATCTAAAATGAAAAGTTACACTTACAAGAAATTGTTAAGTAAGTTAACGACTTCTGGACCATGGTGACTAATCATTATAGGAATAAGTGTTATTTTGGAGTAATTATTAGTTTATATTGTCTCAAAGTGAAGGGATAATTGATTACTCTATGGTGGCTTTTATCCTAACCCACTAAAGCATCATTAAAAAATAGACTTAGTGTATATTGGTTTTTTGTTAAATTGATTGGTTTAAATTGGATAATGCCTTAATAACCAATATAAATAATTTGTATGGTTTCAGCAAACTTTGAAATGACTAGCGTTACTTTGAACCTTCTAGAAGCTGATCAATTAACTGGTAAAAACTATACTAATTGGAAAAACTCAATTAACACTGTGCTAATAATCGATAACCTAAGGTTCATACTTGTTGAGGAGTGTACTTAAGTACCCATTGTTAGGGCATCTCGAAATGTTCGGGATGTGTATGACAGATGGGTCAAGGCGAATGAGAAACCCCGAGCCTATACTTGTTGAGGAGTATCCTTAAGTAGCCAGTCAGGTTAGCTTCATACTGGAGACTCTACCTGAGAGTCTTCTCCAGTTCCGTAGCAATTCAGTTATGAATAAGCTTGACTACAACCTGAACACCCTTTTAAATGAACTACAGACTTACCGATCATTGATAAAAATCAAGGAACAGAAAAGAAAGGGAGAGGCAAATGTTGCCTCATCCTCTAAAAAGTTCTATAGAGGTTCGACCTCTAGAACTAAGTCTATTTCATCTTCTTTCGGTACCAAAAAGTGGAAGAAGAAGAAGAAGAGTGGAGGTTAGGGGAAGGCTAAACCCGCTACTGCCCAAAAGGACAAGAAGATTAAAGTTGCTAAGGAAATATGTTTTCATTGCAACCAAGAGAGATATTAGAAGAGGACCTATCATAAATATTTGACAAAAAAGAAGAAAGCCAAATAAGGCAAATATGATTTACTTGTTTTGAAAACTGTTTAGTGGAGAATGATGATTCTGCCTGGATAGTAGATTCAGGCATCACTAATCATATTTGTTTTTCCTTTCAGGGAATTAGTTCCTAGTGGCAGCTGGCGAACGGGGAGATGGGTGATGTGTGTTGGAACTGGACATGTTGTCTCGGCGGTTACAATGGGAGGGCTCCATTTAATTTACAGAAATTTTACTTATTATTAGATAATGTGTATGTATTTCTTGGTTTTAAAAGGAACTTGATTTATGTAAAGTGTTTGTTAGAACAAAACTATACTTTGAATTTTATTGTGAATAAAGGGTTTATTTACAAGCATGATGCTCAACTTTGTTTTGAAAATCTTGAAAGTAAATATTATGTGCTAAAACTATTAGCATCTAAGACCCTCCTTAGTACTAAACTGTTCAGAACTATAGTAACTCAAAATAATAGACAAAAAAACTTCTCCTAAAGAAAATACTCAACTTTGGCACCTAAGATTAGATTATTTAATCTCAATAGGATTGAGAGATTGGTTGAGAATGAACTTCTAAGTGAGTTAGAAGAAAATTCTTTACCAGTATGTGAGTCATGCCTTGAAGGTAAAAGACTAAAATACATTTTACTGGAAAAGGTTATAGAGCCAAAGAGCCCTTAGAACTTGTACATTCAGACTTCTATGGTCCTATGAATGTTAAGGCAAGAGAAGAGTTTGAATACTTCATCTTTTTTTATAGATGATTATTCAAGATATGAGTATGTTTACTTAATGCAACATAAGTTTGAAGCCATTGAAAAGTTCAAGGAGTACAAGGTTGAAGTTAAAAATGCATTAGGTAAAACAATCAAGACACTTTGAATTGATTGAGGTGGAGAGTATATGGATCTTAGATTCTAGGACTATTTTGTTATGTTTTATGCTCTAAAACTCGTAGAGAGTAAATGTTATTAATTGTCTGTCATCAATAAAGAGTTATGGATGTTAAATTCAATAAATGTTATTGCTTGTATTGTTGTTCATTTTATTTTAATAACCCTAAATCCAATAAACTAACATCCAATGTTCTTATGAATCTTGAACTGTATGTGGAGACATACAAGGATCAATGTTCAAGATACAACTTAAAGAGTCTATAGTATAGGGATAAGGCTGGGTACCTTATCCTGGTAACACTATAGATACGACCCACTTTGCATTTGATGCAAACGTAATGATCCAATGTGCTAATGTAGGTGACACGCGAGTGAGGGTATCTTATACAATGAGTTTGCATAAGACTGGTCCGCGAAATAGTAACCACTAGATGTAACACCGTTGACTAGTTAGGTTTCTATTTTAATTGAATGACCTAGGTGACTTAGTCTTAATCCTGAGTATATTATGAACTCCTGTTCAGGAGTGATTGTTCTTTAATTTGTATGGGTAAAGGTGGCTAGATCGCCAACCCAATATGTCTACCATTTTAGGGACAAGACCGAGTGGAGAGCTGGGAACATAATAATATAAGATGAAATTCACTCTTTCCCTCCTTAAAGTTGAGTAGATGATTGTTCCATTAAGTAGTGTCTCCGGTGAAGGATCTCTTACCCAAAAGTTCCATGAGCACGTTCGGATCGCTCCGATCTCACTGTGACCGAAATACACATTATACATTCAAAACATACAGTTATGTAAACAAACACTAATTATCGGCATGCTATGAACAACAAAATAACAAGGAAAAAAGTGCCATACCAGTTGAAGATGTTCTTTAAACTTCGACACTCCAAGCAGCAGAAAACCTCCACGCGATCTACCAATGCCCAAAAGCAGTGTCGATTGTAGCAGCACGAACAACTGTGAACACGAATGCTGTGGGGATGACACCACCGATAAAGAGCCTCGGGTATTCTCGGAGTGAGAACCCAAAGCGTGGTCTTTGATGAATTTGGTAGAGGAAGGAGGGAACACGAATCGTGTAGGCGATAAGCAAGTGCGAGGGAAAAAGGCGCTATCGCATAGCACGATGCTTATCATTTAGGAGAAGCTACACAATCGTGTAGGATTTATTGAACGATTGCTTAGGAAAAGGTATACGATCGTTTAGCTAAATCGGCACACTATACGATCGTTTAGAGAAGTTATGCGATCATGTAGGTGACTGTGTGCGATCGTTTAGGCGTGAGGTGGACGATCGTTTAGGCGAAGAGAAGCTATCGTATAGTCTCTCGATTTTCTTAAGCGATTGTTTAGGAAACACCAGCGCGCTCTTGCGAATTCTTTTGGATGATTGATCAAAATGAAAACTATTTTCATTTTAATTCATCGGTTACAATAACCGACGCTGCTCCACTAACCCATGTCCAAACGTGAATTTTGGATTAATTATTAGATAATTAATCAACTAATTAAATAATAAATATAATCATATTATATTAATCTCATATAGTTTGATATCACATATCTACTATAGTATTTTCTCCTCTACTTGATATAAATCATATTTATATCTAATTTCCTCCAAAATAATGTATCTCATACATTTAGCCAATTATATCATATATATTAACCAGTCAATTATATCATATATAAATCAAATTTCCTCTTGTCAATTTGAAACATTTCAAATTAACCCAAATTGGTTCTCGAATTTATCCAAGCTACCCAGAGGACCTAATGGACCTGTGGCCTCGAAGCTCCAACGGTCTGTGAATATGCTGACTAAACTCTTTAGACATGAGATCCACCATCCGTTAATTGTCAGGCATTCCACTAAAGACAAAACTGAACTCTTCTTACCACATATATATTTTTGTGTCCATCGATATAACCATCATGAGTACGATGACCCTTCACAGATGCTTATAAGTATACCTGACCAAAATTAAAAGCGTTTTGCCCCTGTAGTTACATCTCACTCCTTAAGTACCATTGATTCCTCTAATGAACAATACAACATAGTCCAACTATGTGTGAACACCTCTCGGGCCAAGAAAATATGTGTGGCGCCACATCGTTCAAGCCCCGGAATCAACCCTTAAGGGAGTTATCTATCTACTTACCCCTACCTCGGAGAATGAGTGAATTCCATCTGTGTAGCTGAGTTTCCAGCTCCCAAATTAGACGAATCCCCAAAATGGTAGGTTTGAATTGGCGACTTGGCCACTCGCACTCATACAAATCAAAGGATCGTCCCCAATGGTAGGAGTTCCTAACTCACTCAGGATTGAGGTCATATTATCTATGGTAATCCTAGTGAAGTGAAGTCTCTGTCATGAACGGTGTTATATAACAAGACATTAACACTTTGTGGTCAGGTCTTATACAAACTCTTTGTATAGGATGCCCCCGCTCGCATGTCCCTAACACGAATGATCAGGATCAGACCATCTGTGACAAGTCANCAAACTCTTTGTATAGGATGCCCCCGCTCGCATGTCCCTAACACGAATGATCAGGATCAGACCATCTGTGACAAGTCACAACACTTATGACCATTGTACAAAGCGAGCCACATCTGTAGCGTTACCAGGATAAGGTTTCCCTCCTATATCCATATATTACAGACCATTTTGGTTATCACTCAAGACATGATCCACTTGTATGTCACCACATACATGCTTGAGTCACATACAAATAACCATGGATTTTATGTTTATTGGTTTGTGGTAAAGCAAATAAAACAAGTAACTGAGCAAAAATACAAGATGTGAAGTAAATATCATATATTAACAACACAAGCATTCGTACAAACTGTTTACAAACTATAGGACACGAGACTTTAGGGCATCAATCCCAACATCTGAGACTTGAACAAAGAGCCCTACCCTCTCATTGGCTCGAGAGGGGTTTCTGTTTATTGATTGGACTATAAACAATATGTTTATTAGAGGAACACTAGTACTTAAGGAACCAAAGGTAACCCAAGGGTAAAATGGTAATTTGACCCAGTTGGAATTACAAACATTCGTGAGAGACTAACTTGCTAGTTTTGGTCTATATCTGTGGACACAGAAATATATCTGTAGTGAGAAGAGTGCAACTGTGGGTCTTTAGTGGAGTGTACCCACAATTAACGAATATTGATTAACTTGGTTAATGAGTTTAACCAATTAATCTCATGTCGTTGGAGCTTCTAATCTACAGGTCCACCAGATCCTCTAATTAGCTCATTATAGGGTACTTAAAAGGGATTTGAATTGTTTAATTAATTTGAGGAAACAATATATTAATGAGATTCAAATTAATTAATTCAAGTGAATTAGATTCACAAAGAACTAATTAATAGAGAGGTTTTGCATTTAAACATGGGATGTATGTGATAATTAAATGTATACATTAAATCGGGTTTAATGTATAAGTAGTTATTTAATTATTGTACAAATTTAAATTAAATAAGTGTTATTTAATTGTGCAAATTAAATAGGTGTTATTTAATTGTGCAAATTAAATAGGTGATATTTAATTGTGCAAATTAAATAGGTGATATTTAATTGTGCAAATTAAATAGGTGATATTTAATTGGGGTTATTGATTAAATAAATATTATTTAATTAAATGGAATAATTAATTAAATAAATATTATTAATTAATTATAGAAAAGAAAAATATATTGGGAAAGGTGCTTGATTCTTCTTTATATAAAGACCTTCACATGGCCCTTTGGGAATGCACTGAATACACAATTCTCATTACAGAGAAACTCTGACAATACATAACTCCCTAGTATTATTGTGCATAATTTTCTCTGAGACTCTCTACTCTTTAAAACCTTATTCTCCTTTCCCTCTCCAAATAGTTGGGTACCTATCCCTCTATTGGAATCCTAAAGAATAATGAGGTAACTCTCATGGTAGTGTTCGAGATTGCTCAAGAAGTTATTCATGATCAAGACCGTTTGGAGATCTGTTCATTGGAACTTTGGAGAAGATTGTTCGTGGCACTTGGGAAATCTACAAAGGTAAGAACCGTTCTAATCCTTTCCCCAATAGATGCTATTTTACATGTTTATATATTCAGTTTAGTATAACGATTTTGTTTATTGTAAAAATCGAATCACGGGATGCAAGGCGTTCTCACATGAAACGCTTCTGCTGTGGGATTCGATCCCTTCATATTTGATAGAACATGGAATTGTATCTCAACTCTCAACACCCGATACACCTCAATAGAATGGTGTATCAGAAAGGAGAAATTGAACCTTGTTCGACATGAATTGGTCTATGATGAGTTACACTCATTTACCTGATTTGTTTAGGGTTATGTAGTATAAGTTGAAGCCTATATTTTGAACTGTGTTTCATTCAAGAGTGTTTATGAAATACCTTTGGAATTATGGAATGACCGTAAAGGTATTTTACGCCATTTCAGGATTTGGGGTTGCTTAGCATATGTGCTTGAGGTTAATCCTAAGAAATTAGAACCTCGTTTAAAATTATGTCTATTTATAGGTTACCCCAAGGAAACGAGAGGTGGTTACTTCTATGATCCTAAAGATAATAAAGTGTTTGTATCGACAAACGTTACATTTTTAGAAGAAGACCACATCAAGAAGTATAAACCGCACAATAAGATAGTGTTAAACGAGCTTTCCAACGAAACTACTGAATCTTCAACAAGAGTTATCGAAGAGTCTAGTACATTAACAAAAATTGTTTATGTCAGTTCATCTAGTCGGATACATCCACCTCAATTGTTGAGAGAATCTCGATGTACTGGGAGGGTTGTGAGCTCACCTATTCATTATATGGGTTTAACAGAAACCCTAATCGTCATGTCAGATGGTGACGTTGAGGATCCATTGTCTTATAAACAGGAAATGGAGGATGTAGGCAAAGATTAGTGGATAAAAGCTATAGATCTCGAAATGGAGTCTTTGTATTTCAATTTAGTTTGGGATCTTATAGATCAACTTGATAGGGTAAAACCTATAGGTTGCAAATGAATCTACAAGAGAAAAAAGGGTGCTGATGGTAAGGTTCAAACCTTTAATACTAGATTGGTGGCAAAGGGTTATATCCAAATTGAGGGAGTTGACTATGAGGAGACTTTCCCACATGTTGCCATGTTAAAGTCTATTTGGATACTCCTATCCATTGCCGCATATTATGATTATGATATTTGAAAAATGGACGTCAAGACTACTTTTCTGAATGACAATCTTGAGAAGACCATCAATATGCAACAATCAGAGGGATTCATATCCCAAGGTCAAAAGAAAAAAGTTTGCTAGCTTAATCAGTCCATTTATGGATTGAAACAAGATTTTCGATATTGGAATATAAGGTTTGATATTGCGATCAAATCTTATGGCTTTAATCAAAATGTTGATGAGCCTCGTGTCTATAAGAAACTTATCAATAGTTCAGTAGCTTTCCTATTTTTGTGCATAAACAATATCCTACTAAATGAGAATGATGTAGGTCTACTGGCTGATGTAAAACAATGGTTGGCGGCTCAATTCCAAATGAAATATTTGGGAGAGGCACAATTTATTCTAGGCATTTAGATCTTTAAGGGTCGTAAGAAAAAATCGCTGGCCTTGTTTTAGACATTGTACATTTACAAGATGCTTATTTGATGCAGAACTCTAAAAGAGGTTTACTATCTTTCAGGCATGGAGTTATCTTGTCTAAGGAACAGTGTCTTAAGAAAACTCAAGAAGTTGAGGAGATGAGACAAATTCCTTATGCATCGACTGTTGGCACCCTGATATATGCAATGTTATGTACTTGACCTGACATTTGCTATGTAGTCGGAATAGTTAGTATCAAGGAAGATAACTGGACAACAGTTAAAACCATCCTCAAGGAACTACATGCTTGTGTATGAGCCTAAAGATTTGATCTTTATCGGATACACTGACTCTGATTTTCAAACTGATAGGGATCTAAGAAATCCACTTCATGATCAATATTTACTCTTAATGAAGGAGTTGTAGTATAGAGAAGCACAAAGCAAGGTTGCATCGTTGACTCCACTATGGAGGTAGAGTATGTAGTGACTTATGAAGCTGCCAAGGAGGCTGTATGGCTTAGGAACTTCTTGATTGATCTGGAAGTTGTTCAAAACATGTCAAAGTCCATCCCTCTTTATTTTGATAATAGTGGTGCTATGGCTGAACATAGGAGCCACAAACGTAGAAAGCATATAAAGTGTTTGATACCTGATTTGGGAGATTGTGCATCAAGGGGATTTGATTGTCACGAAGATCGCTTCAAAGCAAAATGTTGTTGATCCGTTTACAAAGACCCTGCCCTCATGACTAAGGTATTCGAGGATCACCTAGAGAATGTAGATCTACAAGACAAACCTCATTTAGTCTAGGGCAAGTGGGAGATTTACTAAGCACGTATTGTATGCCCTAATTTCTTTCTTTCTTTCTTTCTTTCTTTCTTTCTTTCTTTCTTTTTTTTTTTCTTTTTTTTTTTTTTAATGTATTGTTGTATTAGTTTGTACTTTTATTATGTACACCCCACTAGCTTTAAGATAAATGGGAGAGTTTTGGAGTTGATACCCTAAATCTCGTTGTTTTGTAGTTTGTAATTGTATTTTTATAAACATTTTATTTATTTAATAAAGTAAGAAGTATTTTATTCGACATTTAGTTACATTAATCCAAAAACCAATAAACTAAGATCAAAGGTTATCTGATGTAACTTATGATGGAGTTGACAATCAACACACGAAAGCTATTAAGATCTTAAATACTTTAATTACATTAATTTTAATGGATTTGCATGCATGTTCACAAAATAACAGTAAAAGGGTTTTAGTAAACAACCTTTGAAGAATCCTTTTGACTGCTCTAAATCTCCATAAATTTCTCATTCAATCTTTCTAGTAGACCACCACAAGAGTCTTTCTAGTAGACCACCACAAAAGGCTTCTCTATTATTCTCAAGCCTTAGATTGGATTGTGGGATCCAAATTGAGAGAGATTTTGGGATGAACTTTGGAGAGTTGGAGAGAGTTTTAACAGAAAAAAAAAAAAAACTTCAGGAAAAATTCAGATTACATCAAATTCTTTGAGATAAATCAAGTAACTAGATGAACATGCAAAACTTTGTAACTTGGAATGGAAACTCAAAATTCCATTATTAAAGTTGATTAGGTGTAAGAATTATTAGAAAAACCAATTTTTTCCACTAATTTCATTTACATTAATATTAAATGGAATTTCATATAACTTCATAATTATAAATGAAATTTTATTTATTTATTAATTAATTAGTTTAATCAAATTATATCAATTTTATATTTTTGAATTTCACAAATTGAAAAAATAAGTAAATAATTATTAATTAATTAATTAATTTAATATCAAATATTAAATTACTAAAACATCTCATTCAAACAGGAATCACTATTATTTGATATTAAAATCATATTTAAATATTTTTAGCTCTACAAAACTGTTTAATTTGTTAGTTAAACGTTTATTATAACGAATATAATAATCCAAACTCTAAGTTGAATTTGAACATTTCAAATCCTCTCAACATGTTATTCTAAGGTTTAATTCTTTAAATGAGCTAGTAGAGATACCTAATGGACCTACAGATCATGAACTCAAACGATATGAGATTAATCAGTTAAACTCTTTAAACCAAATTAATCAATATTCGGTAACTACCAAGACACACCACTATAACTCAGCAGTTGCACTCTTCTCACTATAGATATATTTCCGTCCACTTGATTTAACCATAATCAGTAAGTAGATCCTTCATAGGTTACATATTTACAGCTAGGTCAAAATTATTGTTTTACACCTGTAATACATCTTGTTTCTTAAGTCTCCATTGATCTTCTAATGAACAATTGGTTTATGGTCTTACCAATAAACCGAGTCCCTCTCAGCTATAGAGAGGATGATGTCACTTTGTTCAAGACCAGGAGTCAGTACTTAAGGGAACAACCTATCTGCTAACCCTAAAATGGGTTCCCAGCTATTTATCCGGTTTTATCACTAAAATGGGAAGCTTATTGAGCTGCAATATTGAGCCACTCTTACCCATGCAGATTAAAGGATAATCTCGAAAAAACAGGAGTTCATAGTTAGCTCAGGATTAAGATTGAGTTACCCCAGGTCATCAAATTTGAACAAAGTTATTTTTAACAGTAAATAGTTGTTATAAAGAAAAGTGACTATTTTGTGGTCCGGTCTTATGTAAACATCTTTTGCATAGGATGCCACCACTCACATGTCTTCACATGAACAACTTTGGGATCAATTATTTGTATCAATATATAAAGTGGGTTGCATTCATAGTATCTCTAGAATAAGGTATCCAACCCTATCCATATACTTATAGACCGTTTTGGCTATATACTAAAACTTGATCCACTTTTATGTCTCTACATAAAGTTTAAGTATTCATGTTATAACCAAGGATTCTTTAGTTTATTGGATTTATAAATCTATGAACACAATTTATATATTCAGTAACAACTTTATTGAAAAACTCTCAATAATATCTTTATTGTAAATAGAGTATGTTTAATGTTTATAATGTTTACAAGCTGTGAGTTTTAGAACATATAACCCAACAACTTAAGCATGTATGTAGAGACATATCGGTGAATCATGTTTAAGTGATAACTTGAACGATCTATAGTAGATGGATAAGACTGGGTATTTTATCCTTGTGACACTACAGATGCGACCCACTTTGTAGTTGTTACAATTGTTGTAAAGTGCTACAAATGATCTGTTCTTATTCTTTCACGTGAAGACATGTGAGTGGGGGTATCCTATACAAAGAGTTTGTATAAGACCGGACTACGAAATGAATATTTTCTCTTCATAACGTTGTTGCTAGAAGAGACTTACATTTCACCAGGATGACCATAGATGATTTGGCCTAAATCCTGAGTGAGTTGTGAACTCCTGTCTATGAGGGCGGTCCTTTGATTTGTATGGGTGAGAGTGGCCAGATTCGCCGACTCAATAAGCTTACTTTTTTGGGGATTCGTCTGATTGGGGAATTGGGGACGCAGCTACATAGAAGGAATTCACTTGTTCCCTACTGTTAGGGTAAGTAAGAAATTGATTCTTTAAGGGATAATTCCAGGGCTTGAACAATGTGGCATTACACCCTCTCCAGCTCGAGAAGGATTCAGTTATAGTTGGACTACATCTAATTGTTCACTAGAGGGATCAATAGTACTTAAGAAGTTAAATGTAACGATAGGGGAAAAATGGTAATTTTGGTCTAGTTGTACGAATAATTTGTGAAGGGTTAACGTACTATTGATTGGTTATATCTAATGGACACAAAATTATATCTATATATAGTGCAAAAAGTGCAATTATCGGTCCTTAATAAAGTGACCATTAGTTAATGAAGTTGATTAATTTAATTAAAGAGTTTAATTAATTAATCAAGTACCATTGAAACTTTAATCTATCGGACCCCAAGGTCCTCTCATTAGCTCAATTAGAGTTAATGAGAATCGAATTAATTTTGAATTAATTTGAATTGTTCAAATTAATTTTGAATTAATTTGAAGGGAATTAATTATATAAGATATAATTACTATAATATATATGATACGGTATAATATAAAGTTTTAATGAAAGAAATAAATATTCGAATATGACTTAAAATTAATTGTATGAATATGATTCATATAAAAACTATAGGTTAAAATTATTATGAACGTGATTCATATTAATACTATAGGTTAATTGAGAGATTAATAAACTATATGTTATATTGTATGTGATATAATATAAACTTTAGGTTATATGTTACATATTATATAACATATGACTATTTATAATAATAAAGTTGGTTATTATTTGAAATTCAAAATTATGAATTATGAATTTTTAATTTTTTAAATAATACAAGAGAGGGAGTTATTTTTTAATAACAACCCACTCCCTTTTAAGCTCTCGAATTCTACGGTTTTAAAGAGAGGTCGAGATCTTCATCTTGTTCACTCACGCTTTTGGTCTCTCTCAATGAAGCTCTCTATAAAGTTTTTTTTCTCTATAAAGTTTTTTTCCTCTCTCATCAAAACTTTTTTCCCTTCTCCCAAAATTGATCGAAGAGCTAGCCCACAACTCCGCTACGATTCTCATCCTAGAGAATAACGAGGAAGCCCTCGTAGTGGTACCCATTAATTCTTTCTCCTTTGCTGCGTTCGTGGTGGTGAGACTGAGGAAGGTGACCGTTCGTGAGATCGGGAGAGGAAACATGAAGAACAATTGTCTTCAAATATTAATTTTCTTCTTTTTCATCTCCTTTTAGCATGTTGGTTTTGGAAAATATTTATCCTATGAATTTTAGTTTCATATGCTTCTTTGTATTTTCTGTTTTTGTTTCAAATTGAAAATTAAATCGTACGACATTCATACGCTTCTGTGTGGGATTCAATTTTTTCAATAGCATAGTTCTCTATGTGGGGAATGTCTTAAAACTCGCAATTTATAATTTTCAAACACATTCTATTTTGCAATAAAAGTATTATTGAGACTTCATTCAATGAAGATGTTATTGAAATTGCATTCTATTATAAAACCCAATAAACAAACCCATGACTGTAGTATGAATACTTAAACTTTATGTAGAGATATAAAAGAGGATCAAGTTTTAATATATAGCCAAAAAGGTCTATAAGTATGTGGATGAGGTTGGGCACCTCATTCCAGGGATACTATGGATGTGACCCACTTTGTAATTGATACAAACGATGTGATTTAAAAATTGTTCATATGAAGACATGCGAATGGGGGCATCCTATGCAAAAGGCGCTTGCATAAGACCGGACCATGAAATAGTCACTTTTCTTTATAATAACTGTTTACTGTTAAAACTGACTATTTCAAATCGATGACCTAAGGTGACTCGATCTTAATCCTAAGCTAACTATGAACTCCTGTTTATTCGAGATGATCCTTTGATCTGTATAAGGTTCAACATCACTGCTCATTAAGCCTCCCATTTTGGGGATAAAACCAGATAGATAGCAAGGGACATAGTCTTGCAAGATGGAATTCACTCCTATCCATTTTAATGTTAGTAGATAGGTTGTTCCCTTAAGTACTGACTTCTGGTCTTGAAAAAAGGGGCCCTGCCCTCTCTTGACAAAGAGGGATATGCTTTATTAGTTGGCCTATAAACCAATTGTTCAATAGAGGATCAGTGGATACTTAAGGAGCAAGATGTATTTATAGGGGTAAAATGGTAATTTTGACCTAGCTGTAAGTACGAACGACTTGTGAAAGATCAACTTACTGATTATGGTTAAATCAAGTGGACAAAAATATATCTACAGTGAGGAGAGTGCAACTATTGAGCTATAGTGGTATGTCTCGGTAGTTAACGAATATTGATTAATTCAGTTAAAAAAATTTGGCCAATTAATCTCAAATTGTTGGAGCTAATGATCTATAGGTCCATTAGTTCCCTCTACTAGTTCGTAAGAGATTAAACCTTGCATTAGAATATTGAGTGAATTTGAAATGTTCAAATTCAATTTAGGGTTTGGATAATTATATTCAATATAATTAACGTTTAAATTTATTGAAATTAAGCAAATTTTGAAGAGTTCATTATATTTAAATATTGATTACATGAATAGAGATTTATATTTGAATTAGGTGTTTTATCAATTAAATATTTGATATTAAATTACTATTTTTTAATTAGTCAAATTTAATTAATTGATTAATTAAATTATTTTCAATTTTTAAAAGAAATTCAATTTTTAGAAATTTAATTTAGTTTTAAATTAAATGTAACTGAAATTGGAAATTATTTTTGATAGTGGATTTACTCTAAATTCACTTTCATAGTGAATTTATCCACAAATTAACACCTAGCCCACTTGTATAATGCTCTTTGAAGTGTCAATTAGTTGTTTATTGAAGTGCTTACATGCTTAATCTGATTAACAAGTTGAGAATTAATCAGTGTAAGCGGCATGCAACTTAATTTTGAAAGAAAATTTTGCTGCAATTGTTTTTCTCTCAAACCTTCTCCAAATCACTTAAAAATTCCTGCTCAATTGAAGTTTCATCACTCAATCTAAGGATGAGATTAGTAGAGAAGATACTCTTGGTGATCTACTGAAGAGATTGAAGGCCAATTTCGTGGAGCTTGTAACGATTAACTGGAAATCTACAAAGGTAAAAAAACTGAAACCTTATTATTTTGAAACTATGAGTTTGGATGTTTGTTACTTAAATTAATGTAATTTGAATGCTTAATGATTCTACTAGCTTCCGTGTATTGCATGTTTACTCTAACATTTGACATATGTCTCTTCTGGAAAGCCTATTTAGATGTAACTATTCAATCATACTCTTCCCATCACATTGACTCTTGTTTGAAATGGAAGGATAGAATAGGGAGATTGATAGGGCTTTATGGATATGCTGAGTATGGGAACTTCTTAGTAGACTTTATATTGAGAATAATATTCCTTGGTTAGTGGAGTGATCATAATGAGATCCTTTGGTATAGTGAAAACAGGGCGGTCTCCCTAAAGCCATTAGGTCCTTAAATGACTTTAGAGAGGCCCTAGATTTTTCTCAACTAAAGGATGTGGGTTATCATGATCTTCACTTGGTATGGAAATAGGAATGGAAACATTGTATGGGAAATATTAGATAGATTTCTTTGCAACAACACTTTTTGGGACCTTTTTACCCAAACTAAAGTGATGCATTTGGGTTGGCTTTTTTCTGATCCTAGACCAATTGAAATTTTTCTTGAAACTAAGGCTGGAAAAAAAATTTAAGGAGAAAGAAAGCATTTATGTTTGAAGAGATTTAAAATGAAGATTGTCAAAAGATTATCACTAATTATGGCTTATGGAAGGAACCTTGCTCCATTGTCCCTCTGGAGGAAAGCTTGAAACTATGCTCCATTTCTTTAACTAAATGGGGCAAAGGAGCTCTTAAAAACCTAACTCTGAGAATTGAGGACTGCAAAAGAGCCCTCCAAACAGCCTATGAGAATCCCTCAATTGTTGATTTTGATCATGTTCACACCATTGAGTTTGAATTAGAAAAAGTTCTTGATGAAGAAGAGATTTATTGGCGCCAAAGATCGAGAGAATGCTGGCTATTGATAAGGAGAAAGAAGAATGAAATTCTTGAAATAGAAACAGAAGATGGTACTTGGTTTGAAGAAGACTCTATTATAAAGGAAACATTCCTTAGTTACTACAAATATTTGTTTTCCTCTTCTTTACCTAAATCAAATTCAGGTCATTCTAGATCATCTCCAACCAAAAGTTACAGTTGTTATGAATCTCAATCTCACTACCAAGTTCATGGGAGAAGAAATAGAGTGTGCCATAAAACAGATGTACCCAACAAAATCTCCCAGGCTATAACCAATTATCTTAATGTATTAAACGATGTGATCTCTAAGTTTCAATAAGCTTTTGTTCCAGGAAGACTGATCAGTGTTAACATTATGATCGGTCATGAATGCCTTCACTGCCATTAAGAATAAGAAATCTGGAAATCAAGGAGTTGCAACCTTTAAATTTGATTTTAGTAAAGCATACGATAGGGTTGAATGGTTCTTTCTCAAAGCCATTATGACTAAGCTTGGATTTGACCATAACTTTGTATCTTTAATATATAATTGCATCTATTCTAAAAAAAAAATAATAGAGTAAACTTGCAAAATACGAAAGCTAATAGAATCATTAAGCACTCTAATTACATTAATTTAAATAACAAGCATATTAAAAACAAAGTGTCAAAATAAAAGAGGGTTTCAATTTTAAAACCTTTATAAAAATCCACTTGATATTTGCAATCTCCACGAAACTGATCTTCAATTTCTTCAATAGACCACAAAGAGTATCTTCTCTATTATTCTTAGCCTTGGATTGAGTGGTGGAACTCTAAATTGAAAGGAAAAATGAGGTGGATTGGAGAGGGTTTGAGAGCAAAATAATTTTCAGCAGAATTTTCTCTAAAATTCTGATTGCATCCACTGAATCTAATTAAACTTCAGCCTTTTAATTATATTCAACAGGTAAGCACTTCAATAATCAGTTGAATGACATTTCAAACAACATTATCGAAGTGGGCTAGGTGTTATTTTGTGGAAAAATTCTCTATGAAGAGTGAATTTGGGATAATCCTACTTTCACATTATAAATTTCAATTTGTTTTTAATTACATTTAATTTAAAACTAGATTAAATTAAAAATGATTTCAAATTCAATTTCTGAAAAATTGAATTTCTCTTTTATAATTGAAATTATTTTTAATTAACTAATTAAACAAATTTAATTAATTAATTAATAATAATTTAATATCAAATGTTAAATTAATAAAACACCTAATTAAACATGAATCCTATTCATATAGTTAATATTTAGATCATTATTTAAATATATTGAACTCTCCAAATATGTTTAATTTCAATAAATTTAAACGTTAATTGTATCGAATATAATTATCCAAACCCTAAATTGAATTTAAACATTTCAAATTCACTCAATAGCCTAAACCAAGGTTTAATCTTTTACGAGCTAGTAGAGGGACCTTATAAACCTACAGATCATGAGCTCCAACGATTTGGGATTCATTTGTTAAACTCTTTAAGCCGAATTAATCAATATTCATTAACTACCGAGACATACCACTATAGCTCAATAGCTACATTCTCCTCACTGTAGATATATTTTTGTTCACTTGAGTTTAACCAATGTAGTAAGTCAATCATTCACAAGTTGTTCGTATTTATAGTTAGATCAAAATTACTGTTTTATCCCGTAAATACATCTTACTCCTTAAATTTCCACCGATCCTCTATTGAAAAAATGGTTTATAGTCCAACTAATAAACCATATCCCTCTCTGCATGAACGATTTCGGGATCAACTAGCTATCTACCACGAAGGAGACCTTGGTAATCTCAGGTTGAGAATCCAAGAGGTGTGGGCTCTGATGATTTTGGTGAGGGAATGGAAAAATTGAGAGGAAGGAAGGGATGAGAGCAAAATTAGATTTTCTTTTTTCTCTAAGAAGTCACTGAACTTTTTTGTGTGCTCTCTCAGGAAGATAAGAAAAAAGAAGAATAGGAATTGCCAACCACCCACATTATACGTGGGTGGAGAGAAAAGTGGGGAGGGAAGTTAATTCCCTCCCATTTATTCAAATAAATAAATAAAATAAAATAAATTTAATTTAATATAATTATATATATAAAATAATTAATTTATTATATATATAATTATATGTTATATCATATATAACATATAACCTATAGTTTCAATATTGCATGACATACAATATAAGATATAGTTTCTTTTCTCTCACAAATGGTATTTAATATAAATCACATTTACATTAAATTCAATTATATGAATCCAATTCATATAATTAATATTTTAATCGTATTCAAATATTTATTTCCTCTCATAAATAGTATTTAATATAAATCACATTTACATTAAATTCAATTATATGAATCCAATTCACATAATTAATATTTGAATCATATTCAATTATTTATTTCCTCTCGTAAATAATACACTGTATCAAATACATTATCACAATTATATTATATATAATTAATTTCCTCAATTAATTTGAACAATTCAAACTAATCCAAAAACTTATTCTCATTTAGTCCATTGAGCCACCAAGGGAACCTCATGAACCCGTAGCTTGAAGCTCCAAAGGTCCGTGTATAAATAATCAAACTTTTTAATTAAATTATTCACCATCTGTTAGTTGTCAGGCACTCCACTAAAGACCGACAGCTGCACTCTTCGCACTATAGATATATTTCTGTGTCCATTGGATATAGTCATACGATGACCCTTCACAAATTGCTCGTAAGTACAACTGGACCAAAATTACTATTTTGCCCCTATAGTTACTTCTAACTCCTTAAGTACTACTGATTTCTCTAATGAACAATAGATCATAGTCTAACTATGACTAAACCTCTCTCGGGCTAGGAGAGGATGTGGCACCACATTGTTCAAGCCCAGAAATCAACTCTTAAAGGAGCAATTTTGTTAGAGTTAGAAAACATGCAGTGGAAGAAAAATGGATCATTAGGCATTCTAATTCATTAATTTTAGCTTTGAATTAAGCATGCTCATAAACTATCAAGAAGGTTTCGAGACATAGCTTTGAAGAAACACTTGAATCACGATTCCAGTTGCAAATCTTCTCCAAATCAGCTTGTGAACCACCACAAAGCGCTCCCTACTGTCCTCTTGGTGCCTTGAATTGAGTTGTGGGACTCAAAATAAGCTTGAATTAAGGGAAAAGAAAATGAGAGGTTTTTGGTTTTCTAGCTAAAAACCTATCATCAACCTTTGAAGATTTTCAACTTAATCCACCTAAATGCATGCCCAATTTCCACTCACAAGTGAAGAATATATTGCATGACTTTCATACAAAAGGCATTCATGCATGTATTACACCTTTTATTATGAATTTGATTGAGAATTTGGGGTGGAAGAGTGATTAAGCTAATTGGAAATGGAAGTAGGAAAATCCCAACTTTTCCATTTCCAATTTTCTTCTCTTTCCTTTTTAATTTGAAATTTATCAAATTAAAACTTAATTTCGGTTTTTTAATTCAATAATTAAAACCAAAATTATATTTAATTTTACAAAAATTAATTCAAAATTAAATTTTCTAATAAAATGAATAATTAATAGTTAATTGAATAATTTAATTGATTTAATTAATTTAATATCAAATATTAAATTAATTTAACACTAATTCCACCATCATGAATCCCTATTCATGTATTTAATATTTAAATATTAATTGATTCTCCAATTTCGTTTAATTCCAAAATTAAACGCGTAATTATATCACATATAATTACTAATTCTCTTAATTCTAATTCGAATGTTTCAAATTAACTTATCACGCTACTCTAAGGCTAATCCATTTGTGAGCTAGTAGGGGGACATCGTGGACCTACAGATCATGGGCTCCAACGATCCGAGATTAATTGGCTAAACTCTTTACACTGAATTAACCCTCATTCGTCAACTACTGGGTCACTCCATTAAAGCCCAGAGTTGCACTTCCCTTACTGTAGATATATTGTGTCCACTCGATATAACCATGATTAGTAAGTTAACCCTTTACAGGTTGTTCGTAATAACAAATGGGTCAAATGACTATTTTACCCCCGAGATTACCTCTTGTTCCTTAATTCACACTAATCCTCTAATGAACAATTGGTTTGTGATTCCACCATCAAACCGAGTCCCTCTCGGGCCAATGAGAGGGCGGGGCCCCTTGTTTAAGACCCCAAGTTAGTACTTAAAAGAACAACTTCTCTACTATCCCTAAAAGCAGGTAGGAGTGAATTCCATCTTGCACCCTATGTCCTCAACTATCTACCCGGTCTTACTCCTGAAATGGAGGTTTATTGAGTCGGCGTTGTTGAGTCAACCCTCACCTATGCAAATTGAAGGATAATCTCGAATAAACAGGAGCTCATAGTTAGCTCAGGATTAAGGTCAAGTTACATAGGTCATCGCTTTGAAATAGTCAGTCTTAAACAGTAAACAACGTTATAAAGTAAAAGTGACTTATTTTGTGGTCCGATCTTGTGCAAACTCATTGCACAGGATGCCTCCACAATAAGGCACCCAACCTTATTCATATACTATAGACCATTTTGACTGTTTACTCCAACCTGATCCACTTTTATGACTACATAAAGTTCAAGTATTCATATAATAGTCATGGATATTTTAGTTTATTGGATTTATTTGTAAAACTAAATAAGCAAATAATATATTCAATAACAACTTTAGTGAATTTTCAGAATAAATTTTATTGTTTACAAACCACGAGTTTTAGGATATAAAACCAACAAAATCCCACTTGGACTAAAACTCCGATGGTAACATATAATACTGAGCTTTTGCATTTTACAGAGAAATACAATAAACTAGGGCATCACATACTCATGGTTTATCTTTCAGTATTACATACCTGATTTTTCTCCCACTTGCCCTAGGTTATATACCTTGTAGTCCTAGTCTTACTAGGAGATTTTCAAACACATTAGCCGAGAGAATCGCTGTAAACATGTTAGTGTGCAATAGACTTCTTATTAAACTATATAGGGAATGCATCTTATTTTCATAACTCTTTTTTCTCAATAATGGCTAGGAAGTCATACATTCCTCCCACTACATCGAGGTACTCTAAACTCTTTGAGTAAGATTTTTTTTACCTATCTTAACAACCTTTTGTTTATAGTGTCAGTTTTAATCAATAATTCTTTATTGATATATACAAGCTTTTATGGAAACAAATAATACATGGTGATCTCGTATATTTTTCCAGAAAAATTGGTATTTGTCAACACAAACACTTAATTTTCATTTACACGAAAAAAATTATCCTTTTGGCTTATCTACAGATAGGCATGCCTTTTGAACAATATTCCAACACTCAAGAGTTCATTATTAAACTTATATCGATCTTTTCAGATTTCTAAACTATGTAAACAACTTTACATATCATAAATAGCTTTTATGAGTTCTCCATATCTCAAATGGATTTTTAGAAATACCTAAAATTGAAATGATGTCCAAAAAATAATTAAGCCAAATAGGTGTAGAAAGTTTTCATTGGATTTCATGTTCTATCAAATAGTCCTAGAAATCTCAAACTTTCTATACTTTGATCCAATCGAAGTATTTCAGTTTTATTTTACCTAACAAGTTTTGTACATTTAGAACTTTTCAAGTGTTCTAAACTTATCACTTAGGTTAAATAACTACTTGCTTTTATTGATTTCTAGCCATTTTAAATATCTAAATATTTGCAAATAGCTTTTAACTAGGTTGGTTCTAACAAAAATTGCTTTGCAATTGAATAAATATAACTTTTGTTGATGAACATTTCATTTACAACAAAAAGTTTATACAGTTTGTTCTTTACAACAAGATAAACTAACTTTTATTACAATAACAAAAACAAGATAAGATTATCTTCTGACAACAACATCTTCCACTGGTTAACTTGAGTACAACAAGCAATCGTCAGGAACTAATTTCCCTGTTTTTCTTTCTCTGCAAGGTATTGAGGGAAATTTCTCTTTCAGTGCCCTTCTACATTGTAGTGAAACATTTTCCTTTATCTACAACATTAGCCTTGCCTCTTCTACCAGCGAATTTCTTCTTCCCTTTCCCCTTACTCTTCTTGACTAGAATACGATTACTCTATGAAGAAGAAGCAATATCAGGATTTTTGGAGGACGTTCCTCTCTTTTCAGCGGTAGTAACATTTACTTCAGTTTCAGACCTTTTGCTCTCATCATGGTATGGTAAGCCTGTAGCTCATTGAGAAGTGTAGTCAAGTTATATTCTATTTTATTCATAAGCACGTTCGTACAGAACTACAGAAAACTCTTCGAAAGAGATTCAAGAATAAAACAAACTTGACTCTTCTCATCAATGACAGTCTCGTTTACTTCTGCTACGTTGAAATGGACCATCATCTCCAGGACATGTTCTCTAATAGAGGCCCCTTCTTTCATATGGCAGTTGTAAACGTATTTGATAGCATCATGCCTCATGGAGAAGGATGTTTATCTAAACATCCCACAGAGAGATTCCATAATCTCTTTGGCAGTACCTATACTCTCGTGTTTTTTCGCCAATACATTAGATATGTGATGTCGGGCAGAAATGCATGTCATCTTAGGCCTTTTATTTAGAATTGTGAGGATTGTTAAGTGAAATATGCGGCGAATATGTTAGGAATTCATGAGAAAATGAGTTTGCATCGTTCGGCATCAAGAATCTCAGCTAACCCACTTTTATGCTTATTATGCGTTCAATTGTCTATCTTTGTAGCTAACGTATGAAGCGGACGCATACGCGAAAGCCGAGCTATCGCAAAGACGACCGCATATGGAGAATTTCTCCATCGCAAAGGCGAACACATACGTTCAACGCATGGATGTTGTGGCCATCAACCGCATGCGTCCATCGCGTAGAAGTTGCGGTCGTCAAGCGAATGCAGTCATCGCATAGAAGTTACGGTCATCAAGCGATTGCGATCATCGCAAGATTGCGACTACATGATGATAACCATAATAGAGGGATGGACGCAAGGTTGGTGGAATGCAACATGAACGCATACCTCGGGAGAATCAAAGATGATGTTGACATTTCACCTACCACGCCGTTAGCAGCAGAGATGCAGAAAAGGACCATCGTGCCACGGAGTGTCAGATTCAGAGTAGGTCCATTAATGTTGTCGGCAATCAAGCTTTATAAATAGAAGCCGTTGAGTAGAATTTCAAATCATCCAAGTTTCTACCTTCGGGTGGATCCTTGTGATCCAAACGAAAGAGTTAGATGAAAGCTTGAGAGTTCTTCATCTCCTTCATCCATTCCGAGTGACGATCAGAGCCTTCGTTAAAGTTAGATCTCGAGAGAGTCAGCTCCACCGCCCTTCCATGGCACCATCGACAGCCTTGACACACATCTGCTAGAAGCAAGACATTGCTTCCAGCTGGTCCTTTCATTTTCTCTTCTTTTCTTATATTATATTGTATTACATTTTGGCTTAAGAAATTAATACATTTTGTGATCAATGCATTTCTATATTTCCTTTGATTCTATCTCCATCTTCCTTTACTTAGCATCCTTAACTTTCATTGCATCACTTAGTGAGATTACTAGAGTATCACATACTTAAACATGCGACATAGAAATATGAAGCATGTAGCAAACCACTGGGAGGTGTGCGTTGCGTGAGTTTTGTGAGAAAACCTTATTTGTTTAGTGTGAAGCTATAACAACGTCTGTCTATAGGCGGACGCAATGCTTATCTATGAGTAAAGTCAGCAACAACCAACTGCCCGGGAGGGTAAGTGGTTGGTCGCATTAAGCAATGTAAGCAAGTGCTCACTAGAGATAGGAATAATCTTACATCAGCCAGGTTTATGCGATTACCTTATCTTATGAGCGCATCATTCATCATTTAGGCATACTTGAGAGAGTAGTCTAAAACCAAATCTAAGTCTCAGGAGAGTGGATTGGATTGCATAAGCAAGAATGGGGAACTTAGGAATAAGCTCCATTTGCTATTACATAGCGTATGCACCCTACGGATAGGATATTGCATGCGTCCAGAAGTAGGATATGGTGGTATGCGGCCATCACGCTTATGCGGCGAGAGCACGTGAGCGGGTTATGGAGGTTTAGAAATAGGCTTCTCGGCACTATCGCATATACACCCATGCGTCCTAGAATTAGGCTCAAGTGTGTGTATCATGATCGAGTAGCTTGCGTTGGCTGAGGTTGCCCTTGTGGTCAAGCTTAGGGTTGCGATGAAGACATCCTCACATTTTATCTATTTTTCCATGCATTTACTACACGTCAACATTTTTCGTGTCTCTACCTCTCAATCATATTCTCACTGCTTTGTCTGTTAGTTAGGAGTAGAAGTAGTTTATAGCCAACCCCCATCATTCTTTTATTTATCCACCGCAAACACATCACTGCATATATTTAGTTACAGGTCCCTGAGTTCGACCTCAGATCACTCGAGAAACTTGGCTTCTCGTTATACTTGGCGAGAGCGTAAGAAAACTTGTGACAGGAATGCATGGTCATCGCATATAAGAGTAACGCATATTTCCATTCCAACGCACGACCACTGACGCATAAGTATAAACGCATAACCTAAGACATGCATCACATATTGCGTTCACCATAATTTTAGTCATCAAGTCTTTGTTGGCTAACAAATTCCCGTCATCAATATGCTGGAAAAAATATAGGCACGGGGTTTCTTATTAGCCCTGATCCATCTGTCGTATGCATCCCGAACATTTTGGTTTTCATTTGAGCCAGGAATAGGAGGACACTTCTCTGTTAAAACAAACCATAGGTCATTTATCACTAGTATAGTATTCAGGTTTGTTTTCCAGGTGGCATAATTATCCCAATAAGTTTATCATATGCCAAAAATTGCACTAATGAACTCGTCATTCTGAAAAACATAAACAAATTTTATCAGTGAATTTCTTTTTAAGCCCAATCAAATACTATACTATACCCAAGATTATTTTTGCAACGATACTACGGTAAAACATTCTTGACTAAATACTATCCTCAGAATAATTCATATTCCAATAGTCATTTAGCTACCGTTTTTAGTCAGAAATTACTAACACTTTAGTAATTCTATAAGTGCAACCCTCTGTTTTTCAAACCTCAGAAGTCAGCCCCAACGATGCTCCCGAATTGGAAAGTCAAAGTTGAAAATGACTTTAGAAATCCTATCCATTTCTAGAGTTTGAGTTGTTCTGAATCCTATGTTAAAACCTCTGAGGGGATAACCTTTGTTAAATGACTAGTGAGGCCGACTTAAAGACGATAAGCAAGCGAAACATAGGAATCTCAGGGTTCAAACAAATAGAAGAGACCACATGATACATTGACACATATCCTTCACCTACTTACTATGAACTACTTTCCACATTCACTTTTATCTTGACCTCATGACAAACACTTTTTAAATGGAGGTCACTCCCAGGGTGACAAGAAGTGTTGCACGGATCTCATGGTGGGAATTTTCTGGGGACGTGAGAATTGAAATCAATATATCGTATATTTTATTTCCATTGAACATCTTCCCCTCATTCACCTTGATATTGATTCACGAAAACACTTTTCGAATGGAGGTCACTCCCAGGGTGACATGAAGTGCCGCATGAACCTCATAGTGTGAACATTTAGGGACTTGAAAATTAAAATCAAAACAACACATTTGATTTTATGGTGAACATCCCCTATTCACAAAAATCTTGATTTATGTAAACACTATCCGAATGAAGGTCACTCCCAGAGTGACACGAAGTGAAACATGAATTTCGATCGTGAACTCTTAGGAACATGAGAGCTAAAAATAATCATATCATATATGTTTATTAATTTTCCACTGAAGCGTTTTAACATATCATATACATTATTTTATTCTCACTGAAGTGTTCTAATAACATATCATATATGTTATTAAACTCCCACTAAAGTGTTTAATGTTAAACTAGGTATACATTTTCTTAGGCTTGTTCCTATTGGGATTGGTATCCTAATTCTCCCAGAGTCTCGTTGTTTGTAATTATACACATTGTTTATGAATAAAGTAATTGTTATTTCATTCTGGCATTTCCTCATATCCGATAAACAAAGCTCCATGGTTATCTTATGTAAATTTAAGCATGTATATGAGATATACAAATGGATCATGGCTTAAGTGATAACCTAAATAAGTCTGTAGTATAAGGATTAAGGTGCGATATATGATCTTGGTGACACTATGGATACGACTCGCTTTGTAGAGGTTTGCAAGTGTTGTAAACTACCATAAATGGTAGATCCCGACCATTCATGTGGAGACATGCGAGTGGGTGTGTCCTATACAAAGAGTTTGTATAAGCCGGACCACAAGATGACTCGACTCTGTATATAACGTTGTTGATACTGGAGACTTACATCTCACCTAAACGACCATAAGTGACATGACCTCAATCTTGAGTGTTTTGGGAAATCCTACCTTTGAGGGCGGTCTTTTTATTAGTATGGGTGAGAGTAATCAGATTGCCAACTCAACATGCCTACCTTTTGAGGGACTTATCTGATTTAGGAGCTGGGAACTCAATCACACAAGATGGAATTCACTCCTTCCCCGAAGCAGGGGTAAGTAAGATAGATTGCTCCCTTAAAGGCTGATTCCGGGGCTTGAACATAGTGACCACAACCTCTCTTTGGAAGAAAGGACCCAGTCATAGTGTGACTATGACTTATGTTCATTAGAGGGATCAATGGTACTTAAGAAGTTAGATGTAACTACAGTGCATAATGGTAATTGGCCGAACTGTACTTACGAGCGATCTGTGAAAGGTTGTCGCACTGTTGATTGGTTAAGATAGACATATAATATATCAGTAGTAAGAAGAGTTCAACTGTCGGTCTTTAGTGGAGTGTCTGACAGTTAATGGATGGTGGATCTTGTGACTAAAGAGTTTAGTCAGTTATTCACATACCGTTGACGCTTCGAGCTATAGGTCCATAAGGTCCCCTTGGTAGCTCAATGGATTCAAGTTGAGGATCAGTTCTTGGTGTTGATTTGAAATGTTCAAATTGACAAGAGGTAATTCGATTATATATGATATGATCGGTATGGTGTATGAGATATATTAAGTGGAGGAGTAATGTAAATGAGATTTACATTAAATGTCATGGAATAAAAAAGGGCTATGGTTTGTATGTCTTATGAGATGAATGTTAAAACTATAGGTTATAAATATATTATGGTAAGTTAGTTATCATTTATATTTATAATAATATTAGTTATTGGATAATTATCTCTTTTTCTCTAATAACCAATTGAGTGGGAGGTTATTGGTGGTTTCATGGCAACTGTGAGATAAAAGAAAAAATGTTTTCCTAATTTTAGTAAGATTTGCAAAGTTGTTGATTTGAGTTTTCCAATCTCGAAAATTACTCATGGGTAGTTTTCAAGTAAATCAGATTTACTAAACGACAGCTTAGAGTTAGCTAAACGATCGTGGAGTGTTCTTACACGATAGTCACTCAACTATCGCATAGCTTTCGCTAAACGATCGCATTGTTTTTATTAAACGATTGAGCAAGGACCTATACGATAGATTGTTTCATCTCCCACTTGCTTAATCGTTTACACAATTGTTCTTCCTCTGGTTTTCTACCTCTAACCAAGTCCACACAAAACCCACCCCCTAGATTCTCACACCGGGAGTACCGAGGTAACCTTCTTGGTGGTGTCATACTCAACTCGACACAGTCGAGGTTCTGTGGAGGCCATTCGTGGTGTTCGGGGTGTACGTGACCTTGGCGATCACTTTGTTCGAGTTTTTTGTGATTTTACAGTGTAGCAGTCGTGTTGTACGAGCGTTTGAGTGTTGCTGTGTTGTTGTGATCGAGCGTTCGTGATCAAGGAACTTGAAGATGAGTCTTCAAAGGTTTGTTAATTCCTTCCCTTGATCATGTAGTAAAACATGCTGTAATTTCTGTTGTATGCATAAACGTATGTTTTTGTTTGTGATTGTAATTGTAATGTTTATATATGATTGAAAGTTGGAAAGATCCTTCCGCTACTCATGGAAATCCTCGTGTCCGGTTTCCTTCAGTTTTGGCTAATTAAACAACCTAAGTCTAGGTTTTTATCCAAGTATAATGTTTATATTTGGATTTAATTTATGATGTCTAGATGATAAATAAGTTTTAAAACCTCACACCGTTCACGTATTGCTCATAAAAATGTTAACAACGCTCAATAATTCGACCATAATCCCCAGGTAGAAGGTGTTCCGTAGACCGTCAGTTTAAATACCCCTAGCCTTAGACAGGATTATATATCGGTTGAGTTTGTAACCCTAGTTTTATAAGTTTAACGACCTATTTTATCTATTAAAACAAGTGGTTAACCTGAGCATGCAGTTGTTCTTTGTTATGGATTTTAAATGTGTAACCCAATTTTATACAACTTACAAAATTTTAGACATGCTAAACATCCATAACATACATCAAAGGCATTTAATATTTAATATAACATTTATATTAAATAAAAGAAACCATAAACATGCATACTATATTTTATAACACTTTATAACATACTTTCAATGCATGTAACATGCTTCCTATGGTGGGATTTTAAATCTACATGGCATACTTTATGCACTTACAAGATTTATTTAATTATAACATACATCACATGTATAAATAATTAAACACATACTAATATGGTTTTAGTTTTGGCATTTTCGAGCAAACAAAGGCCTACCTGTTACGAAATTCAGCAAGAATTGGCTCCAAAACACTTATAGACCGTTTGAACTGCCCAAACCAAACCTGAACTGCTTGAACCGGACCTGAACCGCCTGAACTGGACCAGAATGGCCTTAACTGGACTAGCCATTAACCATTTGAGGCCGAATCGGACAGGACCTGAGGCAAACCGGTGGAACCCGCCGCTCTCGCTAGCTCTTGCTAGTTCTTGTGTTGCTTGGTTCAGCCTCACTAGCTTTCGCTAGGTCAACTGTCGCTCGGTTCAGTTCTCGCTAACTCTCGCTCATTGCTTGGTTCAGATCTCACTTGCTCTCACTAGCTTCAGTCACGTTTGATTCAGATCTCCCTAGCTCCAGTCACATTTCTTGTTAGCTCCGGTGCCACTCTCTCTAGCTCTCGGTTAGCAACATGAGTAGCGTTGCAACGCTCAAGGGTAGCATTGCAATGCTGCCTGGACAGAAGCTCATCAATAGAATTCTGCAGCTCAACCTTCTTAACTTATTTCTTCAATTACATCTTGATTTCAACTCTAATGACTCCAAATAAACTACAGATTCTTGAGCACACATATAAGCTCATCAATCAAAAGCCAATTACAAATTTAACAAAGGAATCAATGAGAATTTTAATGCCAAATCTCAGAAAACCATATCAGTGCACCATTTTCATATATCTCATGAAAAAACACCCACCAAGCCAAAATTAAACCAAATTGAATACTTAAATGATGCTCTGATATTAATTTCTAGAGTTAGAAAATATGCAGCAGACGAAAAATGGAAGCATTCTAATTCATTAATTTTGGCTTTGAATTAAGCATGCTCATAAACTATCAAATGGATTTCATGACATACCTTTGAAGAAACACTTGAATCACGATTCCAGCTACAAATCTTCTCCAAATCAGCCTGTGAACCACCACGAGGTCTTCCCTACTATCCTCTTGGTGCCTTGGATTGAGTTGTGGAACTCAAAATAAGCTTGAATTAAGGGAAAAGAAGAGGAGGGGTTTCTGGTTTTTAAGCTAAAAACCTATCTTCAACCTTTGAAGATTTTCAGCTTAATCCACCCAAATGCATGCTCGATTTCTACTCACAAGTGAAGAATATATTGCATAACTTTCATGCAAAAGGAATTCATGCATGTATTACACCTTTTACTATGAATTTGATTGAGAATTTGAAGTGGAAGAGTGATTAAGCTAATTAGAAATGGAAGTGGGAAAATCTCAACTTTTCCATTTCCAATTTTCTTCTCTTTCCTTTTTAATTTGAAATTTATCAAATAAAACTTAATTCCAGTTTTTTAATTCAATAATTAAAACCAAAATTATATTTAATTTTACAAAAATTAATTCAAAATTAATTTTTTTAATAAAATTAATAATTTATAATTAATTAAACAATTTAATTAATTTAATTAATTTAATATTAAATTAATTTAACACTAATTCCACCATCATGAATCCCTATTCATGTATTTAATATTTAAATTATATTTAAATATTAATTGATTCTTCAATTTCGTTTAATTTCAAAATTAAACGCGTAATTATATCACATATAATTATTAATTCCCTTAATTCTAATTTGAAGGTTTCAAATTAACTTATCACGCTACTCTAAGGCTAATCCATTTGTGAGCTAGTAGGAGGACCTCATGGACCTACAGATCATGGGCTCCAACAATCCGAGATTAATTGGCTAAACTCTTTACACCGAATTAACCCTCATTTGTTAACTACTAGGTCAATCCATTAAAGCCCAGAGTTGCACTCCCCTCACTGCAGATATATTGTGTCCTCTCGATATAACTATGGTTAGTAAGATAATCCTTCACGGGTTGTTCGTAATAATAGTTGGGTCAAATGACTATTTTACCCCCGAGATTACCTTTTATTTCTTAATTCCCACTGATCCTCTAATGAACAATTGGTTTGTAATCCGATCATCAAACCGAGTCTTTCTCAGGCCAATGAGAGGGGGGCCCCTTGTTCAAGACCCGAAGTTAGCACTTAGGGGAACAACCTCTCTACTATCCCTAAAAGCGGGTAGGAGCGACTTCCATCTTGTACCCTATGTCCTCAGTTATCTACCCGGGCTTACCCCTAAAATGGAAGTTTATTGAGCCGGCGCTGTTGAGCTAAGTTCACCTATGCAAATCTAAGGATAATCTTCTCTCTAATTGTCTCTACAGCATCATAAAATTCTTGTGATTGTTTTTCTCTTTTTCAAGATTGGTTCCCACAAATCTTCAACCTCGAGTTCTCAGAAAATATGAGGGTAGCCATTTTGGTGGTGTTCATGATCAATTAGAGAATTGATTCCATTGTGAGTCTTCAACGAAAGTGAGTAAAGAAAATTCTTCTCTTTGTAATTTTTTTTAAACATGTTTAACCTAGAGTTTAAACAATAGGTTTATTTTGTGTACTTTTGCTAGTGTACTGGTATTTCTATTTTCCAAATTAATTTCGATTATGGTTCTGTGTTATTCTTCTACTGCGTTAGCTATTTAACCTTTCAGTTTTATTATTTATCTTCTTCATTTTTGTTTAGTTTTATTTAGCTTCTTTTTAGAATATAATTTTTTTTAACAAGGGTTCGGACAATTTCGTCCTCCCCTTCGCTGAAGTCTAAGTAAAGAGACCGAAGGAAAGTAAAGTAACGTTTTGATCCGGAAATTTTTCTATCATTCATGTATCATTGAGGGGGAGGGGGATTTTCATCTCTTGTCCATTCTTTCCAGCCTTTTCGTTTCCGTACCACAAAAATGAAAAATTCGAAATAGAGAATCTATATCCAAGAAAGGTCTAACTGTTGGAATAATAGTATCCATTGTTATTTGATTTGATACATTGTGGTCAGTAACATTGTTGAATTAGTACGGAAAGAAAGGGATTCGAACCCTCGGTAAACAAAAGCCTACATAGCAGTTCCAATGCTACGCCTTCAACCACTCGGCCATCTCTCCTACAGAATGATTATGGCCCAGAAACTGAGTTAATAATGAGTCATTCATATTCAATTTACCTGAAAGCAAAGTAAGGCCACCGGAGGAGATCAAGGACTAACGAGATATCATCACCGGAGGAGTGCAGGCATTACTTTACAATGAAAGATGGGTTTTTTACTTTTAAAAGTTTGAGTGGCTAGGAAAAGGCCCTTTATTTCCTCCCGGCTATTCACGCATGTCATTATGGACGCATTTGCCCAATTGACACGTCTGAAGGAATTAATGTTGGACTTATTGGATCATTAGCAATTCATGCAAGGATTGGTCATTGGGGACGGCCCAGACTCCTACAGGAGACAGCAGTGGGGAATTTTCCGCAATGGGGGAAAGCCTGATGGAGCAATGCCGCGTGGAGGTAGAAGGCCTACGGGTCGTGAACTTCTTTTCCCAAAAAAATCTTGGATATTATGCATAATATTAGATATCTCAATCTTGAAATATAGTTTATTTACTTTTTTTTTAGTGTACCTTAATCTTCTTCTGATATATTTACTTGAACCAACGTTGCCTTTGTTATAAAGATGTTATGGGAATTTACATGAGATATAAATCAATTTGACTAAAAAACGAAAAAAAAAATCAATTGTTTATCGTGTGTGAGATATAAATTTGATTGAACAACAACTAACGGTATATATAGATAGATTTAATATTCTTCTCAAATCATCTCGTAGATGTATCATTGGCAGCTATATACCAGCCTCAACATCTAGACATAGGTAATCCAGCTCAAGATGTGGTTCATTTTATCCGACCAGAAGATGACTATGTACAAGAACCTAACATCTCAGTTAAACATGGAGTACAAAATGAAACTCCATCATTCACTGCATAGTACACAACTACATCCAGATGCATCCTTCGATGACGTTTTCTCCATATTCCATAATTCCCTCATTTGACAATCTAGGAATATACAATATGAACATAGGTCAATCCTCTTATAATCCATTTAGGTTTGGTGATCAATATGTGACCTATTTATCACATAATTAGGGCATTGATGAGGGTCAAACAACAAATTTACCGAGTTCTTGTAATCGTGAGCATTCTACGCATGATTGAACTCGACCATCTTCTACTAATGAATAGAAGTATTTTACTTTTAACGTTACATTCATTGAACTCATTTTATATAATAGTTCAAGCATAAAAAATTTAGTGGCCTTTCAATTATCTCATTTGAGATTAATTTGAAAAAACATGAATTATAAATAAAATAAATAAAATTGGTCAACTAAACAATTGTTATCGATACTTAATGAAATCTATCTTTTCAAATAATTTTCAGCATACCTTATTTTGTCAAATACTTTAAAAACCAAAACCAATAATTTTTCCCTTCAAAATAGAAATATGATATGGAATTGATATTGATCTTTCAACTATTGCTTGGTTTTATGTCCCAAAACTCATGGTTTGTAAACTTTGAACATCTTCTATTTTGCAATAAAAATGTTATTGAAGTTTATTCAGTAGAACTGTTATTGAATATGTGAATTATACCTTTTAACCCTAAATCCAATAATTTAAAAACCCCTGGCTATAGTATGAATACTTGAACTTTATATAGTGATATAAAAGTGGATCAAGTTCAAGTAATAGCCAAAATGGTCTATATAGATAGGGATAAGGCTGGGTACCTTAACTTGGGGACACTATGGATACGACCCACTTTGCATTTGATACAAATTATATGATCCTGAATCATTTATGTGGAGACATGCGAGTGGAGGTATCCTATGCAACGAGTTTGCATAAGATCGGACCTTAAAATAGTCACTTTTACTTTATAACGTCGTTTACTGTTAAGGTGAGTAGTTCAATTCGATGACCTAGATAACTCGATCTTAATCCTGAGCTAACTATGAACTTCTATTTATTCAGGATTATCCTTTAATCTGCATGGGTAAGAGTGGCTATCGCCGACTGAATAAGCCTCTCATTTAGGGGTAAGATTGGGTAGACAATTGGGGACATAGTCCTACAAGATGGAATTCACTTCTACCTGACTTTAGGGATATTAGATAGGTTGTTCTCTTAAGTGTTGACTTCTGATCTTGAATAAGGGGCCCTACCCTCTCATTGGCTCAAGAGGCACTCAGTTTGGTGGTTAGGCCACAAACCAACTGTTCATTAGAGGATCAATGGGACTTAAGGAGCAAGATATAATTACAGGGATAAAAACGATAATTTTGACCCAACTGTAATTACGAACAACCTGCGAAGGATCGACTTACTAATCAAAATTAAATCAAGTGGATAGAAATTTATCTACAGTGAGGACAATGCACCTACTGGGCTTTAATGGAGTGTCCCGGTAGTTAATAAATGTTAGTTAATTAGATTAAAGAGTTTAGCCGGTTGACCTCGGATCGTTGAAGCTCATGATCTGTAAGTCTGTTAGGTCCCCCTGTTAGCTCATATCGGACTAAACCTCAGGACAGTATGGTGAGAGAATTTGAAATGTTCAAGTTTGGTTAAAGGAAAAAACGACGAATTATATGCGGTATAATTACATGTAGTTTAATTATCAAATTAAACAAATTGGAGAGTATAAAATATATAAATATGGTTTAAATATTGTAAGTATGAATAGCTATTCATGTCTGGAAAATATTTAAATATGATTTATATATTATACAAATGAATAGCGACTCATGTTTGGGATTGGTGTTTTATTAATTCAATATTTGATATTAAATTAATTAAATTATTTAATTAATTATTTAAAATTAATTATTAGAACTAATTTTATTTAAAATTGTTTTGAAAGAAATTAATTTTATTTAAAATTAATTATTTGAATTAATTTATTTCAAATTAAATTTCATTTAATTTGAATTTATGAAGTTCATTTTAAAAGAGAAAAAAAGGTGGAATTAGAGCTAGAGGGAAAATCCCACATTTTTCATTAAATTTAACACTTAGTAGGAAAATCCCACCATTTCCACTAAATTTAACACTTAGTGGAAAAATCTCACATTTTTCACTAAATTTAACATCTAATACCACTTATGCACGGAGTGTTTTGGTGTCAAATTGTCATACAATTAGATTACATGTGTTTCTTCTATAAATTGAAGAAAAATTATTTGTTAAAAGGTTCATGCAATTTTTGCAATTAGAAGAGAATGGTTCTCTCTAAGTTCTTCACAACAAAACTTGCATACTCTCTAAATTCTCTTCTATTCATCACTATTTTGATCCCACAATCTGTTCTAAGGTCGAAGAATAGTGGAAAAGACTCTAGCAGTAGCCCACGAACCGTTCGTGATTAGAATTGTTTAAGGAATTGGATAAATTTAGAGTTTCTTCAAATGTTGTATTTTTGAAACCCTATTTTTCTAAGTTATGAACTTGCATGCTTTAATCCTAAAATTAATGTAGTTAGAGTGCTTAGAATTCTGATTGCTTCCACATGCTTGTAGTTTACTCTTACAATTGGTATCAGAGCATGTTTTTAAGCATTCAATTTGCATTAATTTTAGCTTGGTGGGCATTAATTCATGTGTTGAATGTTGTGGTTGCTAAAGTTGATATATTATGAATTTGACATCAAAATTAAGCTTCCTTGTGTTGTAATAATTGTAATTACCCGCTTGTTTATAGCCTTAAATATGTGAAGAAGGGTTTGTAAATTTGTTAGAGTCATTAGAGTTGAAATTAGGTTGTAATTGCCCGAGGGAGGCGTTCCAGTCAGATCGATTTGGTTTTCTTCAGCCGATTCAACCTTGTTTTCATGCCTTTGGGTCCGATTCATGTCTTTTTCAACCTGTTTGGGCCGGTTCGACGCATTCCGAAGCAGTTCGGAGCAGTTGCTGAGTTATTAATATAATAATTTAGTTGTTCGTTATGATGCCAAAACCAGTCCACTTCAGTGTGTTTAATTAATTATGCATTATGAATGTATGTTTTAATTAAAATTAAATTTGCTTGTGAATAAAGTATGCCATGTAGATTTAAAATCCCAACATAGCATGTTGCATGCACTGAAAGTATGTTATAAGTGTTATATTATATAGTATGCATGTGTAGATTTCATGAAAATTGATATAAGTTGTTATATTAATTTATGGAATGTTTGATGTATGTTATAGATTTTGTCTAAGTTATAATTGTTATAAAATGAATTAGACATTTAAAGTCTATAACAAAGATAAATGCATGCTCACATAGGGTTGACAAATGACAACTTGTTTTAATAGTTAAAATAAGTCGTTATCTTTTAATGACTACAGTTACAAGTTCACCCGGCAAGATCATGTCTAAGGCTGGAGGTACTAAGTTGATGGTTTATGGAACACCTGCTACATGGGGATCAAGTTGATTCTTGAGTTATGTTAACCTGGTTTTATGAGCATGTGTGAGTAGTGTGAAATTATAAATGGTATATCACTTAGACATTATCGGTTAAATCCAGTATAAAAGTTATACTAGGATAAACGCCTAGACTTAGGTTGTATTTAATTACCTAAAATACACCCAAATCGTTTAGAACACTTTAGTGGGAGAAAAATTAATTTTAGCTCTCACGTTCTTAAGAGTTCACACTGTGAGATTCATGCTCGGCTTCGCATCGTTTTTAGGCAACCATTCCATTTGGAAAGTGTTTGCATGGGTCAATAGCAAGGTGAATAAGATAAGTTGTTCATAGTAAGTGGGAGAAGGAAGTATGTCAAACAATCCTACAGTCTCCTCCATTAGGTTGCACCATGAGATTCATATGTTCCGCATACTTGTCGTTTTTAGGTGACCACCCATTCAGAGAGACGTTTCATAAGGATCGAAACAATGCAAACTCCAAAAATGGATAGAGTCTCTTAGGTCCGTTTTCAGCACTCTCTACCTCTCGGTAGCTTGTTGATTCCAATCTCTGGAATCTGAAAATGGTGGGTTACACTTACGAAAATTTAAGTGTTAGTAAATTTTTTACCAAAGAAGCGATAACTAAATACTATGTGAATAAGAGTTATTCTGGTATTAGTATTTACTTAAACATGTTTTGATTTAGTGAAGGAGTAATTGATTGCCCCTCAGTAGCCATTATTCTGACTCATTGAAACATCGTTGAAAATTAATAATGAATTATTCGGGTACATTATTACTTTTTGCTAAAATTTAATTAGTTTTAATAGCAATTCACTAATAGAATTTATTTATATTTTCAACATGTCTAACTCTATCATTCAACTACTCGCTTCGGATATGTTTAATGGAGATAGTTACTCAACATGGAAATCAAATATAAACAAGATACTAGTAATTGATGATCTAAGGTTTGTTTTAACATAGGAATGTCCTCTAGTTCTCGACTCATCTACAAACTAAAATATTTAGGATGCCTAGATGGGTGAGGGCAAATGAAAAGGCTCGAGCCTATATATTAGCAAGAATATAAGATGTTTTAACTAAGCAACATGAGAGCATGGTCATCGCAAAGGCGATCATGGGCTCGTTGTAGGTGATGTTCGGACTGTTGGGGTTGATGTCCTAAAGTCTCGTGTCCTATAGTTTGTAAACAGTTTGTACGAACGCTTGTGTTGTATAATATATGATATTTACTTCACACCTTGATTTTGCTCAGTTGTATGTTTTATTTGCTTTACCACAAACCAATAAACATAAAATCTGTTATCTGTATGTAACTTAAGCATATATGTGGTGACATAAAAGTGGATCATGTCTTAAATGATAACCAAAATGGTCTATAGTATATGGATATAGGAGGGAAACCTTATCCTGGTAACACTACGGATGGGGTCCGCTTTATGGAATGGTCACAAGTGTTGTGACTTGTCACAGATGGTCTGATCCTGATTATTCGTGTAGGGGACATGCGAGCGAGGGCGTCTATACAGAGAGTTTGTATAAGATTTAACCACAAAGTGTTAATGTCATGTTATATAACACCGTTCATGATAGAGAATTCACTTCACTAGGATGACCATAGGTAACATGACCTCAATCCTGAGTGAGTTAGGAACTCCTGCCATTGAGGGCGGTCCTTTGATTTGTATGGGTGCTAGTAGCCAGGTCGTCGACTCAAACCTACCATTTTAGGGATTTGTTTGATTTAGGAGCTGGGAACTCAGCTACACAAGATGAAATTCACTTCTTTCTCGAGGGAGGGATAAGTGGATAGATAGCTTCCTTAAGGGATGATTCCAGGGCTTGAATGATGTGGCACCAAACACCTTCTCTTGGCTCGAGAGGTGTTCACACATAGTTGGACTATGTTGTATTGTTCATTAGAGGAATCAGTGGTACTTAAGGATTGAGATGTAACTACAGAGGCAAAACAGTAACTTGACCCAGCTGTACTTACGAGCATCTATGAAGGGTTATCGTACTCATGATTGGTTATATCCAATTGACATAGGAATATATGTGGTAAGAAGAGTTCAGTTGTTGGTCTTTGTGGAATGCATGGCAGTTAACGAATGGTTGATGACGAGCAGAAATGCACGTTATTATAGGCCTTTTATTTAGAATTATGAGGGTTGTTAAGTAGAATATACGGTGATTATACTAAGAATTCATGAGAAAAGTGAGCTTGCGTCGATCAGCATTGAAAATCTCGACTAACCCACTATTATGCGTTATTTTGCATCCAATTGTCTATTTTTGCAACTATCGCAGGAATTGATCGCATGCGGTGAATCTTACCATCGAAGAGGCGATCGCATACGTTCGACGCATGGATGTTGCGACCATTAACCGCATGTGTCCATCGCATAGAAGTTGCGGTTACAGAGTAATAACCATAATAAAGGGATGAACGCAAGGGTGGTGGAATGTGATGATACTTCGGAAACCGAGCATGAACGCATACCTTGGGAGTATCAAAATGTGATGTTGACATTTCACCTACCATGTCGTTAGTAGCAGAGATTCAGAGCAGGTCCATCACGCCGTTAGTAGTAGAAATTCAGAGAAGGACCGTTAATGTTGTCGACAATCGAGCTCTATAAATAGAAGCCTTAGAGCCCAACTTGAAATCATCCAAGTTTCTGCCGGAAGGCAAATCCTTGTGATCACAGACGAAAGCGTGAGAAGACATTCTCGGAGAGTTCTTCATTTCTCCAACCATTCCAAGTGATGACCGGAGCTTCGCCGGAGATAGATCTCGAGAAAGACTATTCCACCGCTCATCCATGGCACCACCGACAGCCTTGACACACATCTGATGGAAGCAAGACATTGCCCATCTGGCCCTCCATCTCTCTTCTATCTTTGTATTGTATTACATTGTGGCTTAAGACATTAATACATTCTATGATCAATGCATTTCTCTATTTCCTTCAATTCCATCTTCATGTGCTTCTGCTTTATTATCCTTTACTTTCATTGAAATGACTAAGTAAAATTGCTAGAGTATCGCATACTTAATCATGCGGCATAAACATATGAAGCATATAGCAAACCACTGGGAAATGTTCGTTACGCGAGTTTGTGAGAAAATCCTCTTTGCTTAGTGTGAGGCTGTAGCAACGCTTGTCTATGAGCGATCACAATACTTGTCTATGAGCAGAATCAGTGGTGACTAACCGCCTGAGAGGGTAAGTAGTTGAACTCACTAAGCGAAGTAAGCAGCGTTCCTAGGGATAAGAATAATCTTATGTTGACCTTGCTTTATGTGATTACCTTGTCTTATGAGTGCATCATTCATAACATTACTTCATAACATTTAGCTACAATATTCCATTGCTACAAGTCCCTAAGTTCGACCTCGAATAAATAAGAATAGATAAGAATATTCTTAGACGCATATTACATATCCCTTAGTCCACGCATGACCAGCGATGCATGGAGAAAGAACAATGAATGCATATTTATTTACTCCATTTTTCAAGCATCAATGGTAGATCTCGTGGCTAAAGAGTTTAGTCAGCTATTCACGTACCATTGGAGCTTCGAGCCACAGGTCCATAAGGTCTCCTAGGTAGCTTGAATAAAGTTGAGAATCAGTTTTTGGGTCAGTTTGAAATGTTCAAATTGACAAGAGAGAGTTCGATTATATATGATATAATTGAACTGGTTAATTATATATGATATAATTGGCTAAATGTATGAGTTACATTATTTTGGGGGAAATTAGATATAAATATGATTTATATCAAGTGGAAGAGAAATTACTATAGTAGATATATGATATCAAACTATAAGGTAAAAATATAATATGATTATATTTATTTATTAATTAAATTGGTTAATTATATGATAATTGGCTGAAATATTCTCCTCGATCATGCGTTAGTGGAAAATTCAGTATTCGGTTATTGTAACCGAAGAATAAAATGAAAATTTGTTTCATTTTACAAGAGTTCATAAAAAATTGGCAATTGGTGTGAAAACGTCTTGATCGCTTAGCTGAGAGCCTATACGATAGAGCTTCATCGCTTAAACGATCGCACACCCGTGTCTAAACGATCACACGCCTTTTTCTAAACGATCACTTAGCTTCACTAAACAATTGCCTAGCATGCCGCGTTTTCTAAACGATCGTTTACCTATTACTAGATGATCGCTTAGTAAAATATACATGATCGTGTAAACGATAAGCATCCCCGCTATATGATAGCTTTCTCTCCCACTTGCTTATTGTCTATACGATCAGCCCGTTCCTCCAACCTCTACCAAATTCACCAAAGACCACACTTTGGATTCTCACTCTGAGAATACCAAGGGCTCTAAGTAGTGGTGTCATCCCCGCTCCTGTTTGCTCGTGCTTATTCATGTTGTTGCCGTTCTTATAGATGGTCGTGCTGCCATAGCCGATTGTGTTGCTGGGCGATAGAGTTCATAGAGATTGTTCCGCTGCGTTGAGTTCGATATTGAAGAGAGTGTTCAACTGATATATAAACTCAATCCCTTGTATTTTATTTATCAAAGCATGTCGTTAATTAGTGTTAAATTGCATAACTGTTTGATAGAATTTGTGTGTTTTATTTTGGGCACAATGAAATCGGAATGATCTGAACGCGCTCATGGATGCTCTTTGTTAAGAGTTCCTGGACAACCATCAACATCTGTCAGGCACGATGCTCTTAAATACGTTTACAACTTACGCATGAAAGAAGGAACCTCTATTAGAAAACATGTTCTGGATATGATGGTCCACTTCAACGTGGTAGATGCAAACGATGTTATTATAGATGAAAAAAGTCAAGTCAGTTTCATCATGGAATCTCTTCTGAAGAGTTTCCTGCAATTTGCACGAATGCAATGATGAATAAAATTGAATTATAATCTGACAACTCTTTGAGCGAGCTCCATACTTACCAGACTCTTATGAAAAATAGAGGACAAGAAGGGGAAGCAAATGTTGTCACTTCTAACAAATTCCAAAAAGGATTGTCCTCAAAAACTAAGTCCGGACCTTCCACTTCTAAAAATAAGGGTATTTAGATGAAGAAGAAGGGAAAAGGAAAAAGAAATGCTCCTACAAAACGCAAAGGCAAGGAAAAATTTGTTGACAAAGGAAAATGTTTCCATTGCAACGAAGATGGGCACTACAAGATAAACTGCCCACAATACCTTGCTGAGAAGAAGGCTAAGAAAGCAAAACAAGGTAAATATGATTTACTCGTTGTTGAAACATGTTTGGTGGAGGATACTCACTTGACCTGGATACTAGATTCGGGTGCCGTTAACCATATTTTCACTTTCATTCAGGAAACTAGTTCCTGGAGATAACTTGCAGAGGTCGTGATGACTCTTAAGGTTAGAACAGGAGAGGTTGTCTCAGTCAATGCATTGGGAGACTTAAAGTTGTTTTTTGGAGATAGATTCATTTTACTTGAAAATGTGTTTTATATTCTTGATATGAGAAGGAATTTAATATCTATCTTTGACTTGTTATAACATATGTACAAAGTATCTTTTGAAATTAATGAAGTGTCCGTTAGTTCAAGGTTCGTTAGTTCAAGAGGTGTTCAGATTTGTTTTGCAAAACTTGAAAACAACTTGTATGTGTTAAAACTAACTGAGTCAAAAATTATTTTGAATACTGGGATGTTTAAAATAGCCGAAACTCAAAATAAAAGGCGAAAAGTTTCTCCTAATACCCATCTTTGGTACTTGAGACTTGGCCATATTAATCTCAATAAGATTTGGAGATTGGTCAAGAGTAGACTTCTAAATTAATTAGAAAATAATTCTTTACCTCCATGTGAGTCCTGTCTTGAGGGTAAGATGACCAAAAGATCTTTTACAGGAAAAGGTTTTAGAGCCAAAGAACCCTTAGAACTCTTGCATTCAGATCTCTATGGTCCGATGAATGTCAGAGCACAAGGAGGGTATGAATATTTCACCAATTTTATTGATGATTATTCAAGGTATGGCTATGTTTACCTGATACATCACAAGTCCAAAACCCTGGAATATTTCAAGGAGTATAATGCTGAGGTTGAGAAATAGTTAGGTAAAACAATTAAACCACTTCGATCAGATCGAGGTGGAGAGTATATGGACTTGAGATTCCAAGACTATTTGATATAACATATAATTCAATCTCAGTTCACAACACCCGATATACCCTAGCAGAATGATGTATCGAAAAGGAGAAATAGAACCCTGTTAGATATGGTTCATTCAATGATGAGCTATGCTCAATTGCCTAATTTGTTTTAGGGATATACAGTATATATTGTAGTATACATTTTGAACATAGTTCTTTAAAAAAGTGTTTTTGAAACACCATATGAATTATGAAGAGGGCATAAAGGTAGTTTATGTCACTTCAGAATTTGGGAATGCTCGATACACGTGTTGGTACAAAACCCGAAGAAGTTGGAACATCGTTCAAAATTGTGACTATTCACAAGATATCCCAAGGAAACGAAAGGTGGTCTATTTTATGATCCTCAAAATGACAAAGTGTTCGTATCAACAAATATTACATTCTTAGAAGAAGATCACATGAGATATCATCAACCTTGCAGTAAACTAGTATTGAATGAAATTTCCAAAGACGCTAAAGATAGATCAACAAGAGTTGTTGATCAGGCAGGTCTTTAACAAGAGTTGTTGAGGGAACTGGTAAGTCACATCCTTCTCAAGAGGTTGAGAGTGCTTCAACGTAGTGGGAGAGTTTTTCAGCAGCCTGACCATTGCATGGGTTTAACAAAAACTTAAGTCATCATATATAATGATGGCATTGAGGATCCATTGACCTTTAATAAGGCAATCAATGATGTAGACCGAGAGTAGTGGATCAAAGTCATGAACCTCGAAATGGAGTCCATGTACTTCAATTTGGTCTGGGAACTTGTAGATCAACTGGATGGGGCAAAACCTATTGGTTACAAATGGATCTACAAGAGAAAACGATACCAAGCCGGTAAGGTAAAGACCTTTAAGACTCGTCTAGAGACAAAAGGTTATAACCAAAGAGATGAGTAGACTATGAAGAAACATTTTCTCATGTTGCTATGTTAAAGTTGATTAGAATACTATTGTCCATGGCTGCCTTTTATAATTATGAGAATTGGCAAATGGATATCAAGACAACCTTTTTGAATGACAATCTTGAAGAAAGTATCTATATGACTCAACCAGAGGGGTTCATTGAACAGGATCAAGAGCAAAAGGTTTGCAAGCTAAAACGATCCATATATAGGTCGAAACAAGCATCTAGATCTTGGAATATAAGGTTTAAATAGAACGTTGACGAACCTTGTGTCTACCAAAAGATTGTCAACAAAATTATAGCATTTTTAGTGTTGTACGTAGATGATATCCAACTCATTAGGAATGACGTAGGATTCTTGACTGATGTTAAGCAATGGCTAGCAACCAATTCCAATGAAAGACTTGGGGGAAGCTCTGTTTTTTTTTTTTTAAATCTAAATTGTTCAGAATCGCAAGAACAAAACGTTGACCTTGTCTCAAGCATCATATATAGACAAGATGTTGTTTAGATATAAGATGCAGAATTCCAAGAGAGGTTTGTTACTTTTTAGGCATGGAATTCATCTATCAAAGAAACAGTGTCCTAAGACACCTCAAGAAGTTGAGGAAATGAAAGGTATTCTATATGCATCAGCAATTGGTAGTCTGATGTATGTCATGTTATGTACACGACCTGACATATACTATGCAATGGGAATTATCAGCAGGTTTTTGTCCAATCTAGGATATGATCATTGGACTGCCTTTAAAAATGTCCTCAAGTATCTCCAGATAATGAGGGTCTATATGCTAGTGTATGATGCTAAAAATCTGATCCTTACAGGATACACTGACTCTAATTTTCAGATCGATATAAATACAAGGAAATCTACATTGGGATCAGTGTTCACTCTAAATAGAGAAGCTATAGTTTGGAAGAGTATAAAGCAAAGTGGTATTGCTGACTCCACCGTGGAAGCAGAGTACATGGTTACATGCGAAGTGGAAAAGGAGGCTATATGGCTTAGAAAATTCTTAACCGATTTGGAAGTTGTTCCAAACATGCATCTGTCTGTCACCCTCTATTGTGATAATAGTGGAGCAGTTGTAAATTCTAAAGAACCCAGAAGCCATAACGCGGGAAGCACATTGAGCACAAATATAATCTCATCAGGGAGATTGTGTATCGAAGAGATGAATTATCCATTAGATAGCCTCAGAGTACAACATTGTTGATCCATTTACAAAGGCCCTCATGGTTAAAATGTTTGAGGGTCACCTAATGAGTTTAGGACTGCGAGTTATGTAAATCTAGGGCAAATAGGAGAAGTCATGGGCATATGATGCCTTAGTTTATTGTATTTATGTTTGTTCTCCCATGTTCAACATTGTGTGTAAATAACACCACTGGGGTTTTAGTCCAAGTGGGATTTTGTTGGGTTTTATGTCCTAAAACTCGTGGTTTAAAACTTTGAATATATTCTATTTTGCAATAAAAATGTTATTGAAGTTTATTTAGTAAAAATGTTATTGAATATGTGAATTGCACCTTTTAACCCTAAATCCAATAAATTAAGAATCCATGGATATAGTATGAATACTTGAACTTTATTTGGAGACATAAAAGTGGATCAAGTTCGAATATTAGCCAAAATAGTCAATAATGTAGGGATAAAACTGGGTACCTTAACTTGGGGATACTATGGATATAACCCACTTTGTATTTGACACAAATGATGTGATCCTGAATCGTTCATGTGTAGACATGCGAGTGAAGGTATCCTATGCAATGAGTTTGCATAAGATCAAACCACAAAATAGTCACTTTTACTTTATGACGTCGTTTACTGTTAAGACTGACTATTTCAATTCGATGACCTAGGTAACTCGATCTTAATCCTGAACGAAGTATGAACTCCTGTTTATTCGGGATTATCCTTTAATCTGCATAAGTGAGAATGACTTAACATCGCCAATTCAATAAGCTTCCTATTTTAGAGGTAAGATCAGGTAGATAGTTGGAAATATAGTCTTGCAAGATGAAATTCACTCCTACCCGACTCTAGGGATAGTAGATAGGTCCTTCTCTTAATTGTTGACTTCGGGTCTTAAATAGGGGGTCACACCGTCTCAATGGCTTGAGAGGGACTCGGTTTGGTGGTTAGACCACAAACCAATTATTCATTAGAGGATCAGTGGAATTGAAGGAGCAAGATATAATTAAAGGGGTAAAACGGTAATTTTGACCTAACTGTAATTACGAACAACCTGCAAAGGATCGACTTACTAATCATGGTTAAATCAAGTAGATAGAAATATATCTACAATGAAGAAAGTGCAGCTACTAGGCTTTAGTAGAGTGTCTCGATAGTTAATGAATGTTGGTTAATTATGTTAAAGAGTTTAGTCGATTAATCTCGCATCGTTGGAGTTTATGATTTGTAAGTCCATTAGGTCCCTCTGCTAGCTCATATCGGGCTAAACCCTAGGACAATATGGTGAGAGAATTTGAAATGTTCAAATTCGGTTAAGGGAATAAGCGTTGAATTATATATACGATATAATTAACATGTAGTTTAATTATCATATTAAACAAATTGGAGAATAGAAAATATTTAAATATGATTTAAATTTTGTATGCATGGATAGTGTTTCATGTTCGGGATTGATTTTTTATTAATTTAATATTTGATACTAAATTAATTAAATTATTTAATTAATGATTTAAAATTAATTATTAGAATTAATTTTATTTAAAATTAAATTTCATTTCATTTGAATTTATGATTCATTTTAAAAGAGAAAAAACGTGGAATTAAAATTTGTGGGAAAATCCCACATTTTCCACTAAATTTAACACCTAATACCATTTATGCATGGAGTGCTTTGTCAAATTGTCATGCAAATAGATTACATGTGTTTCTTCTATAAATTGAAGAAAAATCATTTCTTAAAGGGTTCATGCATTTTTATTTAATTGGTAGAGAATAGTTCTCTCTTTCTTCACACCAAAACTCAGATAATTCTCTAAATTCCCTTCTATTTATCACTATTTGGATCCAACAAACGGTTCTAAAGTTGGAGAATAACGGAGAAGACTCTAGCAGTAGTTCACAAACCGTTCGTGATCAGAATTGTTCGAGGGTTGAATCAATTTGAAGTTTCTTTGTTGTATTTCTAAAACCCTATTTTTCTTAGTTATAAACTTGCATTCTTTAATCCTAAAATTAATGTAGTTAGACGGTTTAGAATCCTAATTACTTTCGCATGCTTGTAGTTTACTCTTACAATTAGTATCAGAGCATATTTTAAGCATTCAATTTGCATTAATTTTGCATGTTACTCAGATTATGTTTTTTAAAATTGTTTTCAAATTTTGTGATTCAAACGACACGACACAGATTTTAAAAATATTTCTATGTTTTTATTAAATCTAAATTTTAAAAATCAGAATTATATTAAATAAAGATAAAAACATTTAGAAACATAGTATATCATATTATAAACTCAATTATTTTTTTTTAAAGTAAGATATGTAACATGTATTATAAATTATATAATATTATAAAATAATAATTATATAAATTTTTTTAAACATAAATCATATTCCTAAATTAATTAAAAATAATTTATTGTCAACTAAATATTAGTGAATAATTCTATAGTATCATGCCAACAAAAACGTAGCTCAATTGCATGGTGTTTATACTATTGACCTCAAGGTTTGAGGTTCAATTCTCCCACCCCACATTAATTACAATACTTTTAAAAAAAAAATCTATAGTATCAAAAACATTTTAAACAACTGTTTAAATTAAATATCAATTTATAAATCTGCTACCAAACACAATCTGAAAACGTGAAATCAACTTTTTTGTCATTGAATCTCTTATTCTCTAACAAACAAGCCCTTTAACACCTCGGATTTTCTTTACCCTATTCTTCCCTTCCTCCATTTGCTTTCTTAATTTTCTACCTTGGCGTCAAGTCCATTCCTGATTAGCCTGTGTATTTTGACTCACACTTCTTTGAATTCTCAACAAAATCGTATATCAAACCGAACCCATTGGATTTCCCACCACCATTGATGTGATGGCTAAGCTCATCACATCAATGGTGACTACTTTGTCCGCCATGGCTTAAGATGCTCCAAAGAGGATGGAAACCTTAGAGCTCGAAGAAGGCGAAGGTGCAGAGCAATGACGAATAATAACAATAAATGATGTCTCATTTAAAAACACTACTCCAACATCCTCAAAACCTAGAATTCAAGGACATAAGAACTAAGAATCAAAATAATAACAATAAGAATAAATAAGAAGATAATGCATTTGGAAACAAATGAAGATAACAATTTGGCTTCTCAAACTAAGAAGATAAATGCTTCTGAGGACAAATGAATAACAACAATTTCATCCCTCTTAAACTGATAAGACAATGTCACTATAGACAAATGTAGAGAACACTTACTGAGCATTCTAACCAAAGAATGCAGTTCATATAAGTAATCTTTTGAGGATCAGAACTCTGAGTAGTAAGCAACACAGTTTTTTCTTAATCCAACGATTGCAAGGGTGGGGGATTGAACCTCAGACCTTAAAGATCAGAGCACGTGCTAATACCATTGAGATAAGGCATAAGCAAAACAGATTTCAGCATACGGATGATACAATACTAAGAAAAATATAAAGAGTCAAATGATTTTTCAACTGTTTCCATGAACCCTACTCGATTGGGCCGGCTGCAAATTTATTTTGTGAAGAAGCTCAAACTTCATGGTTTGCAGATATTATTATTACTGAGAACCTGAAAAGCTTGGATCTCATCGGAACTATTGAGGTTGAGCCTCAAATTTCAAGCACTTTTCAGCTCACTAGTATAATTCATTAGGATTTTCTTTGCTTTGAATGAGAGGAACGCCATCTGCTCTCCAAATTATCCTTTCGTCACACAATGCTGCAACTACCTCGACATAAAGACGATGCTCCTCCTTAAGAATCCTAGCTGCTAAATCTTCTGCTGAATCATTTGCAAGCACAGGAACCACTCTTTGAGCAAGAATCCGTCCAGTGTCAAAGTGCTCATCAACCAAATGAATTGTTGCACCCGAAAATCGAGCTCCTGAGTCAATCACTGCCTTGTGCACCTTCATTCCATAGTACCCTTTGCCTCCAAAAGCAGGAAGAAGTGATGGGTGTATATTTACTATAGATTTGGAGTAAGCTTGGATCAATTCAGGGGGTATAAGTTTTAGGTATCCAGCAAGAAGAACGAAATCAATCTCAAAACTTCCGAGGGTAGCTACGAGGTCAGATGCAGATAAGCCATGGGGTTCATCTTTTGTTTTGGGAAACAAAATAACTGGAATACTCTTACTTCTTGCATATTCAGCACCGCCACAGCCACTTTTGTTAGTAACCACAACAACAATTTCTCCATGAATTGATCCTTCAAGAGAGGCCTCGTTTATTGAACGAAAATTGGAGCCTCCACCGGAAACAAAAACAGCAAGTTTCTTCTTCCTAATCACAGTTCTTGAAACTTCCCCTTCGAGACTGGCATTCACAATCATTTGACCATTCTTTCTACAGGTAATATTCTTCCTGAAACAAACACTATGCAAAGTGGAATGATGGGTTTGAACAAAGGAACGAGAATAACAAGGAGAAGGAAGCTTCGAAAGGAACGAATGATTGGGAAATCGGATCAACGAAACAGACGGAGTTGGGCAAACCCGATAGAGAGAATATTGAACTTCCATTTTACCTAAACCAACAACAGAGTCGTGAAGGAGTGAGTAATGCAAAACTAGGATCGATTTTGAGTGGGCTAGTGTCGAAACGCGCCGAAAAGGAAGAAAACGGCAATAGAAGCTGCTGGAACACAGAAAACAGAGAGTTGCTGGTCAGAATCACGTCGCCGACTGTGGAAGGTATTGCTCGCGGGTTTGGATGTCGCTGTGTCGCCGTGGTTTCGTCGGAGCTGCTTGATTCTGCCGGAGAAGAAAGTGAACAGGTGGGAAGGTTGTCCGGCTAGGAAGAAGATTGCTAGGGCTTTCTAATCATCTATTTTTCTTAATCCCTTTTAATTCTCTTTGCTTTATTCTTTTTCAATAAAAGAAAATGCTCCAATTTTGAGGATTTTTTTTTTTAAATAATGTTTTTTTAATAAATAATGACAAAAATAGGGTTAGGAGGAAAATATTTTAAAAAATAGGTGTTTTGGAGGGTAGTGAAATCGTGTACCCGGTACACGATTTCCATGTGACAAGTGCATTTTCCAGTCAGCTGACCACGTCAGCTGACTGGTTGACCGGTCAAACGAACTCATGTATCGGTACACGAGTTCGCTTATGAGTTTTACAATTAATAGTTCTTTTGAGTTTTAAAATGTTTGCATAATGAGTTTATGTTTATGTTTGTATTAATAGTTCTTTTGTTTAAAGTATAAAAATTAGGTTCAACATCAGAATTTTATCAGAACATGCATAATTGAGCTTAGAACATTATATGATTCAAGGTTCAAAGTTCAAAGATTGAGAGAGCGAGATTGTGGGAGAGAGCAAGATTTGAGAGAGCGAGATTCTGAACAAGATTGTGAGAGAGAGCGAGATTGGAGAAAGCGAGATTCTAAGCGAGATTGTAAGAAAGAGCGAGATCTGAGCGAGATTGTAAGAGAGAGCGAGATTGTAGGAAAGAGCGAGATTCTGAGCAAGATTGTGGAAGAGAGCGAGAATCTGAGTGAGATTGTAAGAGAGAGCGAGATTCTTAGCGAGATTGTGGGAGAGATTCTGCCACACGATTTCACTACCCTAAATCTGTCCATACTTTTCCAAAACACCTATATTTGAAAATATTTCCCTCCCAACCTTATTTTTGGGACCTTTAATATTAATATTGTTGTTTTCAAAACTTATCATAGAAATATTGTTGTTTTGAAATTTATTAGAGAAATATTGTTGTTTTGGGAGTTCGAGGCTAGAAGTCGAAGGTTGAGGATTCGACTAATGTAGAGGTTGAACGTTGAGAACTCGACAAACAAACAAAAACTTGGAAACAATACGTAAATTAGGAGTTTCGACAAACAAAGAAACACTTTAGGGTTGTCGAGGGTAGAAGTTTCGACATACATGGAAATCTCGCTAATTTTGTGATGAGGATCTCGCTCTAGAAGGGAATCTCGCTAATTTTGTATAGTCTTGACATACATAAGTCGAAACTTCAACCCTCGACAAGGAAGATAAGTGGGCAAAGCAGATTGAAGAGAGAGCGAGATGTAGGAGATAGCAAGGATTAAGGAGAAGTGGTGCATGACTAATGCTCTTTACACTAATCAGATAAGTAGTCTAATTAATCCTATGCATCATCACATATCCTCAACATCCTCATACAATGTGTAAAAGGTTTAATTAAAATTTAACATGAGAACTATCATAAAAACATTAATAGAGTATGTTATCATTAATTAGTACACTTGAATTAACTCAAGATATTAACTGTAAGGTAAAGTTCAAACTCTCATTTTTATATAATACTAAAAACAAGGTTTAGTTTGCAAGTTACCACGCTGAGAATGGACTTCATCTAACATGATTTACATAAAACAAAATACCAAAATTCTGATAAATTTATCTCAGTAGGCAACGACTGAGATAATTCAATGATCGAATATAACGGGAAAGATTGATTCTCAAGATGGGTTTATATTTCGATAGAGTTTCCATTCTCAAGATTGTAGGAAAGAGCGACTTGAGAGAGCGAGATTGTAGGAAGAGCGAGATTGAGAGAGCAGATGAGGTATCTCGCGAACACGCCTCTGACATCTCGCTCTCTCAATCTCGCTCTCTCCTATTGTATATTCAATTTTTTTATATTATAAAGTTGTACATTATTCTTTTAATTAAATTTTACATTATTATTTTAATTAAGTTGTATATTGTTCTTTTAATTAACTTGTACATTATTCTTTTAATTAACTTGTACATCATTCTTTTAATTAACTTATACATAACTTTTAATTAACTTGTCTTGTACGTTATTCTTCTAATTAAGTTGTACATTATTCTTCTAATTAAATTGTACATTATTCTTTTAATTAAGTTGTACATTATTCTTTTAATTAAGTTGTACATTATTCTTCTAATTGAGAAACAAATATTTTTTAAATTGAGAAATAAATATTTTTTATTTTCAGATCATGACTTTAAACCTAGGACCTGTTGATCCCAATGTTTTGTATGACTAATCCATTCATCGATCATCTGTTGTATGGTGAGATCGTACTACTAGAGAAATATCTTGCAGGCGTCGAGAGGTAGTTCTCCAGCGCACTATCCTGCTCCACCCTCGAATACTACCGCTACTGCGCACATATGGATTCTATGGGGTTGCTAGATTAGTATTTATTCAGTTGGACTGGCATCTGATCACATCTTTGGTCGAGAGATGGAGGCCCGAGACACATACATTCCATATGTCTGTTGGAGAGTGCACTATCACTTTATAAGACATAGAAGTGTTGTTGGGGTTACCTGTTGACGGTGAGCTGGTCACCAGAGTGATATACGATGACTGGTTAGAAGTTTGTCAATTGTACCTCGGTGTGACCCCACCTGCCGACAAGATTAAAGGATCGAGGTTAACTTTAATATGGTTAGAAACACAATTTCGTCAGCTCACAGATGATGCAGACGAGTAAACCGTCATAAGATATGCACGAGCATATATACTACAAATGATGGGTGAAAATCTGTTTTCAAATAAATTAAGTCATTTTGTTCACTTGATGTTCCTGCCACTGTTAGCTTATCTCCATGATGCGGGGCGGTATTCGTGGGGTGGAGCATGCTTGGCATGGTTGTATAGACAACTATGCAAAACAACAAGACTTGAGGTTCGAGAGATAGATGGGCCTCTCATGCTTTTGCAACTATGGGCTTGGGAGCGATTTCCAACAATGGCTCCACAGCTACATGTTAATGACGCTCAGTTAGTTGGACAAGCCTACAGTTCTCGGTATGTTGTTTTAATTCAATTTAATTTTTATATCACTGATCTAGTTAATTTAAATTCTAAATTATCAATTTAAAAATTTAGGTGGAGAGACAAATTTTTTGTGACTAGGACAGCCACACATGTAGTCAGCCAGTATAGATACATGTTTGATATGCTTCAACCTGAACAGGTACATTACACTGAACCTAATTGATTATTTTATACACATTTTTATTGTATTTGTCTTTAATATACTCTAATATAATATTTTGTGTTTCAGGTTATTTGAGAGCCGTAAAAAATCATTATGCATACTTTACCTAATTTTTGTACGAATGGTCAAAACATATGGCGGACGATGAGTCCTCTCATGTGTTTTCACATTGATGAATGGCATATTCCTGACAAAGTGATGAGACAATTCGGTTTTCAGCAGGATGTCCCATCGCCTTGTAATACTGAACTTGTACGACATGATATTGACCTAAGGACTGGAGATTGGTCCAAAAATGTTGCACATTTGGTAGTGGATGGCACTATCATGCAAGGTTTATTGCAGTGGCGGTTTCTCTTAAACAGCTTGACACAGATATCACTCCATAATATGTTCATTAGTATAATAATATCACAAGGCGTTATGTCACTCATCCGGGAGCAGTTGTGGGTCATCTGGTAAATGAATATTATGTAATTATTTTTAATTTAAATTCATTTTAAATATTGTCTAATTATTTTATAATTCATAGAGATTGAACAACCGTAGACTCCGTGAGGTTGCGAATGATCCGAACCAGGTTCTTACTATATGTAGTGACAACCAAAGCTATATAGAGGAAATTCATTTTATGTACGATATACCTATTGTTCCTCCACCAGCTTCTAGACGTAGAGAACCTGTTCGGGAAGAGGATGAGTTTGATGAGGTTGCACATAATGTGGAAGAGTTGCCCCCTATGATGCAGACGTAGAGTCAAACTGATTATGTTAGTTTGATGATGATGATGCCAACATTTGGTTCAGGACATTATGACTCAAAGGCTGGTCCTTCGCCTTCATACTTGCATGGACATGGTTGGGGTCGTGGAGAGCATAATGAATATTTATATTATGAAGTGCCTGCAGAGATACCAGAGCAACATCAAGAAGAACCCGAGCAACCTCAAGTTCGAAGTCGACGACGACAACCAGCTCGAAATCGACAACGTCCGCCTTATAGGACACATTGATTTTTGTAATTATTTTTATATAAATGAGATATTTAATTTACATTTTTTTTATTTTTATGAGATATTATTTGTTTAATTTATTCTCTTTATATATTATGAATAGTAATTATTTTGATATAAAAGCTTTTAAATGTCACTGACATAAATAATAACATCGGATAGTCTAAAGCTAAAAAGTTAGGTAAAAAAAATTCAATATTCAAATTTATATATTTTAGATAATAATTTGGGGACATAATAAATCAAATCAACACTCAAGACCTTCACATGCAAGTCTATAAATAAGACTAATTGATATAAAGAACAGAAATTTTAATCACAGTAATGAGGTCAATAGTTTAAAAGATTTTACAATAATGATCTTGGATTCCTTTTGTACATTTGGTACCAAGATTTTGATGGAGTTTTTTTTCTTTTTTTTTAAATTATAAATAATAAAAAAATATTTTTAGAAATTATTTTTATAAAATGAAAAATTAAAGAAAAAAATGAAGAAAGAAAGAAAAAGGTGGAATGGGGAATTAAATAAAAAAAAAGGGAAATTTGTACGGATATCTCACTCTTACTAACATCTCGCTCTCGCTCAAAATCTCGCTCTCGTTCTCAGGATCTCGCTCTCTCGAACTCTTGCTCTCTCTCAAAATCTCGCTCTCTCTCAAATCTCGCTCTCTCTCATAATCTTGCTCTCTCTTACTCTTCCCTCTATCGTTCTCTCCCAATACAAAATTATTTATAACACATTAAATAATTATGAGTGTTATGAGGAAGGTCTTTTGTTCTTTCCACATCAAATCACTTGAGATGAAAAAACTACCCTTCATAAAGTTTCCCAAAAAAAACGGACCAAAAAAGAAAAAAATTGGAAACTCCCAAGTTAAGAAGCTTCGTGCCAAATATGCATCAATGAATCGGTTAGAAAGAATAACATATCAAGCTGGAAACTCCCAAGTTAAAAAGAAAAAAACTGGAAACTCTCGCTCTCTCTCAAAATCTCGCTCTCTCAGATCTCGCTCTCTCTCTTACTCTTTCCTCTTTCGTTCTCTCCCAATACAAAATTATTTTTAACACATCAAATAATTATGAGTGTTATGAGGAAAGTTTCCGGAATGAGGAAGGTCTTTCGTTCTCTCCACATCAAATAATTATGAGGAAGGTCTCCGGAATGATAATTAAACAGACTCAATAATAATGTTAGGGAAAGGTCGAGGGTTCAAAGTTCAACATACAAAAAATACGAAAGGGGAAGGTCGAGGGACAATATTTTTACAAATAGTTTGAAAACAACAATATTTTCCTAAATAGTTTATAAAAGGACAATATCCTTTTAATTTTTCCTTATTTTTGTCATTATTTATTAAAAAAGCATTATTTAAAAAAAAATAGTTTAAAACCCGCCATTATCTTATTTTCCAATTTGAAAGCCCAAATTAAACTCCAAAAAATTTGGAAAATTTAAATGAATAAAAATAATAATTTCTTTTTCCTTTTTCGCATTAGGCCAAATTTGTATAATTAAACCATAGGTATTGGAATGAAAGATTATAATTAAAAATCTATTTTTACAATGTTTTAATAATTTAATTTAGCTAATTCAAGCGAAGCTCTAATTGTTCAAATTAGAATCAATGATAAAATAGTTAAAATGAATAAGTAATAAAAAATTAGTTTTTTTTTTCATGCAAGTGGTTATTTAAACCCATCCGATTGAAAAGCGGCAACATGCGTGTAGTAAAAGAGATATGCTTACACCACCAACACACTTTGGATTCTCATTTAGAACGTCTTGGTATTTATACCCTCTAGGAAAATCTAAATCTATTCATGTGGGACAAAACTTCCCACTTCCCTTGACTTTTCCTACGAGCCTAAGCTCAAAAAGTCATTTCCAACAATCCTCACAAATGATTGTTACAGAAAAGTTAACAAGTAAACAATATCAAAGATTATTTTGAAAAAAAATTGTTATGAGCAAATAAAGGAGATCAAACTTAAACATCAATATCTAACGATTTGAATTGATGCATAGTGAAGTAGGGCAATAACCTTATTAGAGAAAGTGAATTACCTTTTGAACTTTCAATAACACTAGTTGAGACCCCTAGAACACATTTTACTCCTGATCCTTTTCTTGATTAAGCGATATATAGTGTGCTTATTATGACCATACATATAAACCTCGGGTCACTGGGAAAGCTCAAGAAAGAGACCTTTAAACTCTTTCATAAAAGACGGTCAAACCTTCACTATCACGTTAGATGCTTCATCAAGTTTGTTAGAGACAAACCACTCAAATTGAGCTATGAGGACTTGGTCATCTAGCTTGTGTCAAGACCATCTTCATCAAGTCTGTGAAAGACAAACCACTCAAATACTGAGCTATGAAGATTTCATCATTATCCATCAACTTCATATCAGGACCACCCAAAGAAAGGCTACAGATCGTTAAAAGGTTATTATTATCTGTAAAGTTCATCCTAAGACCACCCACATAACGAATTATGGACCATCAAGTCTATCGAAACAGACCACCGAAAAATAAAGGGTTATGAACCATCAAGTCTATCACAATAGACCACCCAAAAAAAAGGTTATAGAATCCTATAAGGGTTTAAGCCTCATATTTACTGATGATTCTAAAATTATTTTCATTGTTAGGCCTTTGGTCAAAGGATCAACCAAATTTTTCTCAGACCTCACAAATTCCAAGGAAATAATTCCTCCTTTTAGCAATTTTTTTACAACTCCATGTCTAAGATGTATATGTCTCCTTTTCCCATTATATATAATATTTTTGGCAATACCTATGGCAGCCTGTGAATCACAGTGCACAAAGACTAGTATTGATGCCCTACACAATGGTACATTTCCTAGTAGACTTCTAAGCCATTCAACCTTCTGTCCTGCTAGTTCTAGAGCAATAAATTCAAATTCCATAATGGATCTAGCTATGCAAGTCTGTTTTGCAGACTTCCATGCTATTGCTTCTCCTCCGAGTAAGAATACATATCCACTTGTCGAATCGATCTCGTCATAATCAGATACCCAGTTTGCATCACAATAACCTTCTAATACAGCAGGGAGTTTGTTAAAATGCAAACAATAGTTCATAGTGCCCTTAAGATAATAGACGATGAAGAGCACTCCAATGGTCCTTTTCAGGATTATGTGTATATCTACTCAATCTACTCACAACATATGTAATATCAGGTCTAGTATAGTTCATTAAAAACATAACACTACCTATGATGTTTGCATATTCAGACTGAGATACATTATCTCATTTATTTTTCTTAAGACTTATACTAGCATCATATGGAGTTCTTGCAGGAGGATCATCAAAACAGTCAAATTTCTTTAGTAATATTTCAATGTAGTGTGATTGGCATAGAGAAAAATCATTTTTAGTTTTTCTTATCTTAACACCAAGTATTACATCAGCTTCCTCGAAATCTTTCATTTCAAAATGTGACGATAATACAATTTGGTATTACGTATCATCTCTATGTTTATTCCAAAGATAAGCATATCATCTACATACAAACATATAATCACATATTCAGCTCCAAACAACTTTGAATAAACACACGTATCTGAGGAGTTTAAATCCATTATTTATCAAAGTATCATTGAATTTTCCATACAATTGTTTGGGAGCTTATTTAAAACCGTAAAGAGATTTTTTCAATTTTACATACTTTGTTTTCCTGACCGACGACTATAAAAACTTCAGACTATACCATTTAGATTTCTTCTTCTATATCATGATTGAGGAATGTTGTTTTTACATCCATTTGGTGAATTAGAAGTCTGTGGATAGCAACTAGTTCAATCAAGGCTCTAATTGTAGCTATTTTTGTTACAAGGGAATATGCGTCAAAGTAGTCAATACCTTATTTTTATGTATACCCTACTACTACCAATCTAGCCTTGTATCTTTCAACTGAACCATCTGACCTCATTTTCCTTTTGAATATCCATTTACACTTAACAGGTTTACTTCCTTTTGGAAGATCTAATAAGTTTCAAGTTTGATTCATGATTAGAGAATCCAGTTCACTCTTAATGGTTTCCTTCCATAAACTAGAGTCTACAGAACTTAAGGCTTCTTGGTAAGTTTTAGGATCCTCATCTATTAAATACATATATGCAAACCGATAATCAATATAATTTGGCCTCTCAACTAAAAAAGTAGTTAAAAATTAGGACCAAAATTTTTCTCAGTTCTCTGGCTCTGATTTCTTTTAGGTTCTATATCATGCATTCTATCCATAGTACTAACATCTACAATTCAGACATACTACCATAAAGCTATATTATTTCCTATTTCATGCATACTACTAAACGAGGAAGGTATGGAAACAAAACCATTCTCACAATTAGTCATTCTAATAGATTCAATGTTTCCCTTTTTCAATGGAAAAACATGCTAAAAAAATTATGCATCCCTATATTCACATACAAATCTATCATTCAAGCACATAAATTTGTATGCAGGACTATCTTGTGCATAACAAATAAACACACAATCAAAAGTTTTAGATCCTACTGTAGGTTTCTTGAATACAGGGTATGGTACCTTAGCTAAACATCTCCACACCCTCAAGTAAGAGAGATTAGGTGCATGTCATTTTCAAAGTTCGTAAGGTGTCTTATCTAGTTTCTTATGAGGTACTCTATTAAGAATAAAATAGGCAGAAAGCAAAACTTCTCCCTATATGTTATTAAACAATCCAAAACTTAACAACATAATATTCATCATCTCCTTAAGAGTTATATTTTTATGTTCTACTATACCATTTTGTTGTGGTGAATAAGGTGCAGTAAATTCATGAATAATGTCATTTGATTCACAAAATTATTTAAGTGCATTATCACCGTATTCACCACCTCTATTTGATTTTAACCTGTTAATCTTCTTATCTAATTGATTCTATTATATTTTTCGTCATTTTGTCATACCTACAATGGACTTGATAAACCCTTTCCCACCGTTGTAATCTAACCTCCTCAAGATAGGCCGTCACACCAGGATATTGATAGAGCTTAGCCCAATACATCTGAAATTCAGACATTCTATAAGCTTTCGTCACTAGATAGAAGTGTGGGATTATGTCCTTATTCTTGAATTTGTCCACCAAATTATTCCGAATATGGTATATACACAGGGCATGAAATGCATCAAGGAATATACTTGCAACAGCCTTTGCAATTGAGATGTGACGATTTGATATAATCACTAAATTGGGAATGTCTTCTATCGAAGCCTTCAAATAAATCATGGAGTCATGAACCAAGTCCATGATGCATCGTTCTCACCATCTACAATACTGAAGGCGATAGGATATATGTTGTTATTTCCATCGATAGGATATATGTTTTTATTTCCATCGATACACGTTGCTATTAACAACATACCTTTGTATTTCTTATGCAAATGGGTCCTATCAACAATGTTACTGGGTGGATGCAGTTTAGAAAACCCCTGATACACGGACGAAGTGCCATGAAGACATACTTAAAGTATTGTCTGTTCTCTACTTCAACTTCAAATATGGTACCCGGATTTGCAAGCTTAAGTGCCTCGCCATATGCCCTAACAATAGCATATGATTCTTCTGGCGACCCTCGCGCATACACCAATTCGTACTCTCTAGCGCGATAAGCCTGTCCGTAACTTATGTTCACTCCATAATCTCATCACCAAATCATACAAAGATGCGAAGTAGCATCATTGATCTACAATGAGATGAACAAATCATTGATAAGCGAACAATCGGTTTTACATTACTATGCGATCGTGTATAAATTACTATGTGATCATATATAAATTACTATGCCACCGTGAATAAATTACTACATGATCGTTTGTAATTTATTATACAATTGTGTAGTAAGCGATTGCAAAGTAATGTATAAACGATCGTATAGTAATGTATAAAGGATCGCATAGTAATGTATAAATGATCGTCTTGTAATTTAATTCTAAACGACACTTATATTGTAATGAACGATTGTGTATGTATTACTACACAATCGTTTATAATTTTCTAAACGACTGTGTATAAATTACTACACAATCGTTTATAATTTACTATACGATCGTGTAGTAATTTATACACGATCGCATAGTAAACGATTGCATAGTAATGTATAAATGATCGTATTGTAATTTAATGCTAAAAGACACTTATTATGAAAGCGATCTGGGAGAAGAAATCGTACTTTGAATGAACGGCTGAAGAAACTATTGAGGGAAGAAAAAATGTGGACTGAATCTGACGATGAAAGCGATCAACCAAGATGTAGGGCTGAACTCTGAGAGAAAGCTATAAGAGAATTGTTGGTATTGGTGTCCTAATTCTCCTAGAGTCTCGTTGTTTGTAAAGATACACATTATTTAATGAATAAAACATGTGTTATTTAATTCTTGCATTTACTCATATCCAATAAACAAAGCTCTTTGGTTATCTTATGTGAACTTAAGCATGTATATGTGATACATAAGTGGATTATGCCTTAAGTGATAACCTAAAAAAGTCTATAGTATAAGAATTAAAGTGGGATACCTGATCCTGGTGACACCACGGATACAGCCCACTTTGTAGAAGTTTGCAAGTGTTGTAAACTACTACAGATGGTAGATCCTAACCATTCATGTCGAGACGTGCGAGTGGGGGTGTCCTATACAAAGAGTTTGTATAAGACCTGAACCACGAGATGACTAGACTCTGTATATAACGTCGTTGATACTAGAGACTTGCATCTCACCTAAATGACCATAGGTGACACGACCTCAATCCTGAGTGTTTTGGGAACTCATGCCTTTGAGGGCGGTCCTTTGATTAGTATGGGTGAGAATGGCCAGATTGCCAACTCACTTCGGGGATTAGGTGTTTGTAGTTCATATCAGTGTGAACGGAGAGAGTGTTTATAGTAAGTTGGGATGAAAAGGGAATGTGTCTCGATCAAACACATCCTATCAGGTCTCCTATCATTGGTTACACCGTTGAGATCATTCTGTACTCCCTGTAGTTGCCCTTTGAGGTTTCCTCCTTCGGACTGGGTCTGTGCAGTTGGTCAGATTCACGATGACTCCAGAAATGGATTAGGGTCGCTTCGTTAGGTTTTTCGCCCCAATCAGATTTTCCCTTCGAATGGCTTTGGGATGGATTAGGGCCTTAAAGTGGCGGTGTTAACTATATGGGGAGATTGTATTACAGTAAGTTAAGATCGATCTCTTGGCTACCATCAATGATGGTAGTCGTTATACGGATCACAAGAGTTGTTCTGGTATTATGATAGTTTTTGAGAATTCCTCAATCTTACGAGGGAGGGATAACAACTGACTCATCCTTTCGGCGGCTTTTGTCTAACCCTTTGAAGCTTCATTATGAAACTAGATATACAACGAGGTTTCGTGTTTAGTTTTGTCTTAAACCTTAATTGGATAGATTGTTTTAGTTTTACAACGTGGTATTTTGCTTTAAAACCTAACCATTAGGTCAATATGTTTTTCTTGTTCCAGAAACTCGTTAGTATTTCTTTTAAGCTTTTAATGACCCGATTACTCTAATAGTGAATAGATTCGTGTGGAACGAGTTCCGTCGGCAAACACTGATCCATACTCTTTCAAAAAGAAGACACGACGAGTAAAAGTAAATATGATTATATTTGCTTTTGAGGACATGTTTGGTTAGAAAAATGATTTGATTCTGCCTGGATCCTTGATTCAAGTTGCTACCATCATGTTAGTTCTCTATATCAAGGATTTAAGTTTCATGGCAAAAGTTTCCATAAGAAGAGTTGACTCTTCGGTCATTTGGTGAAAGGTTGTTTCAGAATGTTTTTTGTTAGGCAGGCATGAAGTTATTTTGATGACTGAGAATAGTTTCTATTAATGGCTAATGTTTTTTTTTTTTAGTTCCTTATTAAGTGGAACTTAATCTTGGTTTCTTGGTCTCGATTGAACAAGGCTACACCATCTCCTTTCTGAGAATAAAAATGTTTATTTTCAAGAATGAAAATGTAGATTGGTTATGGTTTCAATTGAAATAATTACATTGTACTAGTCGTTAGGTCATAAAAGCCCTTGTTTAATATATGAATCGTTCAGTACGAGGCAACAACAGCTAAGACCAAACGGTGCTCTGCTAGGGAAATTGACATCTTTGGGATTTGCGTATAGGTCACTCAACTCATAGGGGATTTGAGAGTTGGATGCAAAGAAATGGCTTCTAAAGAGTTTAGAGAAAACTCCTTACGCCGGTATAGTGAATCAGCTCGAAGGCAAGATGGCCCAAATGATCTTTTACTTGAAATGGTTACAAGACAAGGAAGCTTGGAGCTTGTACTTCAGACTTCCGTGGTTCCAAATGAATGTTAGAGCTCGAGAGTGGGTATTTGATATTTCATCTCATTCACAGCATGATTATTCAAGGTTTGGGTATTATTCTTCCTATGCAATGTAATCTGAAGCCCTTAGACAAGTTTCAAAGATATAAGGTGAAGTTGAAAACTTGTTTTAGGTAGAAAGAGAGCAAAACACTACGATCTGATCATTGGTGGAGAAGTATCATGGACCTCTAATTCCATAACCTATATCGATAGAAATGACGGATTGGCGTCTCAATCTGGGACCCCAAGTAATACCTCAGTAGTTGGTGTATCAGAAGGAAACAGAACCTTGTTGGACATGGTTCGGTCTTATGATGAGTATATGCTAACAATTTCCAGACTCGTTTATTGGTTTATGCAGTGCAGACTGTTATGTTATTCACTGAACCAACATTCCTCAAAAAGTGTTTCATGAAACACCTCTTTGATTATGGAGAGCGTCGTAAGGTTGTTTACACCACTTCACTATTTGGTAGTTTGTTACTTACACATGTGCTAGTGACTAACCAAAGAATGTATTGGAACTGAGTTCGAAAGATTTGCCCTCGTATGTAAGAGCTACCGCAAGGAAACGAAGATGGTTCCTTCTATGATCAAGTAAAAACAAAGTGTTTGCTCTCTATAAATGCTATCTTTTGGAAGAAAAAACCACATTGAGGGATTCATTAGCACGGAGTAGCTTCATCTTGCGTTAGATCTTTAGTGGACTGAACTCGAGGGTTCAAAAGAGTTATGAACAGGACCGACAGAATTAACAAGAGTTGTTGAGGTCGGAACCGTCTAGGTCAACCAGCTTCAATAGCTTGAGGATTGGCATTGACATAGTGGGGGGGTTTATAGAACGCCACCAGAATCACTATGGGGATTTTGATTGAAGCCCAAAACGTCATACGAATTGATGAGGTTAGGATCTGTTGTCTTTTAAGAAAGCAATGGGAGGAATGTATGACAAAGATGACTGGGTTAAGGCCATGAACAGGAAATGGTAGTCTATGTAACGTCAATCCATCTGGGAGACTTGTTGATTCCACCCTGATGGGGTAAGACTATTTGTTGTAATGGATCTATAAGCGAAGAAGGATGTTAGATGAGAAAATGTGCAAACTTTTAAGGCTAGACTTATTGGCAGAGAGGTTATACCCAGGTTACAGGGAGTTGATGTGAGGAAACTTTTCAATGTTGTCATGCTTAAAATCTTCAGGACTCTTATTGTCATAGCCACATTATATGATTAATGAAACTATGGGAAAATCGGATGTCAAAGGACTTGCCTTTCTTAAATTGGTCAAATCTTGAGAAAGACCATCTATATGACTCAACAGAGGGGTCTCGTTAGTTCAGATCAAGAGCAAAAGGGTCTTTGCAAGCATTAATAGGTAATCAGACATCACTCTTTTAGAGAAGACTAATTTCGAGGCTGAAAACAGGCCTTAGATCTTGGAAATCAGATTACATACTGTCAAGTCGTTTTGGCTTTTGAACAGAACGTTAATAAGCATATGTGTTTACAAGAAGTATCAATCAATATTAGTTCCAGTAACTATTCCTCGGTACTGTATGTGCGATTTTGATATCCTGCTACATTGGGATGATGTAGGGGTAATCTGACTGAAATTAAGAATTGGGCTAAGCTGCCTAGTTCCAAATGAAGGGCTTTTTTGGTGAGGCTTGTATGTTCTAGGGATTCAGATCATTCAGGATCGTAGAACAACGTTTAGCCCGTTCATGCATCGTTATTGATCAAATGTGATCAGGTACAAGTGCAAGGAGTCAAGAGGGGTTTATTTACCCTTCACGTCATGGATGTTTTCTGTCTAAGGATCAATTGTCCATAAAACACCTCAACAGAAATTTGAGAAATGAGATGGATTCCTATGCTTTTGTTATTAGGAAGCTTAATGTATGCAATTGTTGCTGTATAGACCGACATTCTTGCTATTAATGGGGTGTCAGTCGGTATCCAGTTCCAATCCAGATTGATTCACAGACGACGGTCAAGAAAATCCTCAGTATCTTCGAGAGAACGAGAGAATACATGACTTGCTATATGGAGAAAAAGAATACTGATTTTTATTAGGATACACAAGACTTTGACTTTTTTAAACGAATAGAGTTCTCGATAAATCGACATCGGGGTCAATGTTTACCTCTGAATGTAGAGGTTGTAGTTCTGGAAAAATACAAGGCACAGGGAATACAATCGCGAACTCCCTATGGAAGCCAGGAATCCGTGTAGGTCGCTTGTGAAGCATAAAGAGGCTGGTTTTGGCTGCAGGAAATTCCTTATAGATTTGTAAGTTGTTCAAATATGGGATTTTGCCTAACACACAAGTATTATTTCAGTGTATAACAAAGAGCTGTGACAAATTCCGAAGGCAGCCTTGGAGTCATCATCGGGGTCAACATCGACACGGAAATATCACCTGATTGGGAAGATTAGCATCGCGGTGATGCTGATAGTCACGAAGATCGCACATGAGCACAACGTTGCTAATCTTTACAAAGGATCTACCACGGTAAAGTGTTCGACGCAATCACATAAAGAGTCTGCGGTCTGACAGACATTGCGGGCATCTTGTCAGGTAAGTGGGAGATGATTTGGAGCGATACGTGCCTGGTTTTTGTATATCTGTACATTGTCTCCCGAGCTCTTAGACAAGGGGATGATTAGTGAAGCGGTAACCTTCTTGGTGGTGTCATACTTAACTCGACATCGTTGAGGTTCTATAGAGGCCGTTCGTGTTTGTGACCGAGGCGATCGCTGAGTTCGAGTGTGAAGTGTTTGTGCGGTGTTGCGATCGTGTTGTTAGAGCGTTCGAGGTTGCTGTGTTCGAGCGTTCGTGAGTAAGGAGCGTGGAGACAAGTCTACAAATGTTCGTAGAGATATTTCTCCTTGTTCATTTGAGTTTTCATGCTGTAATTTCCGTAACGATTGCATAATTGTATGTTTTGTGTAAGACTGTAATTTGTAATGTTCATTTATGATTGTAATTTGGAATGGTCTATTTTTTGCTACTCATGGAAATCTCGAGTTCGATCTCCTTCAATTGGTATCAGAGCCAGGTTGTTCTGATATTCCAAATTACAACTCTGTTTTGAACTCATTTTTCAGTCGCGGTGGGTTTTTGCATTTATGGTTAATTGTTTTTTGCATTTGTGGATGAGTTGATGAATGTTTCGATTTAATTGCCTTTTGTTAAAGCTTTCTATAATTAAAAAGGGTTAATTGTAAGAACCCATGTGTTTTTAGGCTAATTAACTTTGCAATCGAGTCTGTAATTCAAAGTTTGAGTTTGTCGAGTCCTTCGTGATGAAGCTTCGAAGCATGGAGATGCGGTTCTCAACGAAGAAGAAGACTAAGCGTTGGTCGTATCGTGTAGCCTCAGGTAAACGATTATTGGGATTTAACTAAGCGATCGTTTAGATTTTTCTAGATGATCGTGTAATATTTTCTAAATGATCTTTTAGCTAATGCTAAGCGATGGGGTAAATCGTTTACTCTATCACATAACGTTGGTTACCCGATCGCGTAGGCGCTGGAGATAGACGATCGTAGTGGGAGCATGTGATGCTCGTCGTTTAGTAAAAGGCGCGCGCTAGACAATTGTGTAGTTAGCAAGCTTCATTACTTAGTTACTACCTACTCGATCGCGCGTATGCAATAGGGAGGCGCTAGCTAAGTGATCGCTTAAGCGATGGTGCTTCGTGGCATCATAGTCGTTTAGACGATCGCGGAAGGCGGGCATTGTGCGGAGCGCGCTAAGTGATCGTGTACCTCAAGCTTCATTGCTTAGTAAAGTTACACGATCGTTTAGATTTTTCTAAACGATCGTGTAGTATTTGCTCAACGATCGTTTAGCTTTGGGAGCACTGGTAAGCGATAGAGCAAAGTGTTTGTTTTATCGTGTAGACAATCACAGGGTACTTAGTACACGATGGTTGAAGATGCGATGCTTTGCTCGAGCGGTTTAAGACCCGATTCGCTTGTTTGAACCAGAGACTCTTTGTCTTTGTAATAGTTAGCTTTCTTTTTGTGATTTTAAGGCAATTTTCCCCGGTTCATCAACATTGGTTTATCATGCATGTGATGTATGGTGTTAATATGCCAAAATGTTTGTCATGTAGTTTAAAACTCACCTTAGATTGTGCAATTATTCATGCATCATGTATTATAAATGTTATAATATTGCATGAAAAAATTACTTGACAACATGCACATGCATCATGAAATATAAGAGTTATATTTTGCATGCAGTGCGCATTATCATGCATCATCCTTTTATTATAGTCTAAGGGTGAATGGAAGTATGTTTTGCTTGTTTCATTGTTGATTTGTATAAGTGTTATATAAAAAAGTAGCAATGAATGGACAATCCATTGAGCATGACACTTAGGCTGTTTATAATCGTTATGAATGCCTTACATGTGTTAGCTTCGCATTGTAGTGGTTGTTTTCGTTTATAAGTGTTATAAAGGAAATTAGACCTAAAATCAATAATTCAAAGTTACATGTGGACTTAGGGTGAACTCAAGTTTTTAAAAGGGTTTTAAAATTGGATTGAGATAGACCTAAGTTCAAGTGGTTCTAAAGAGTTTAGTAACCTAGATTAATCTTTTAAAATCAGTTTAATAGGAATTAAATTGGTTGAAATAAAAGATTAAATTTGTTGTAAACCTATCTATAAGGGACCTTTTGTCTAAGGCGGGTTCTGGCTAGGTTGGGGTTCTTAAGTTGACGGAAACATAACACCCCTACCTGGGAACCTACCTAGAAAGGTGAATTAGATAGATTTTCAAAGACTCTGTTAAAGAGTTTAATGGATGATGATCAAAAGTTGTTTCACTATCCAAGGTAAAAGTTATTCTTAGGCAAACCTAAAAGTCACTTAGTTAAAATCCTTAGCCGTGTTTTTTCTAAGTAAACTAAACCGTAGGTTATAAAATACTCAGTGGGAGGAAGAGGCAGATCTGATATGTCTATGATTTCACTCATGTTTCTCCTTGTATGTTCACATTATGAGATTCATGCTTGGCCTCGTGATGCCCTGGATGCATCCCCCTTCGGATGGTGTTTGCATGAGTCAATATCAAGGTGAACGGAGAGAGTGTTTATAGTAAGTGGGTGAAGGGTGTGTGTCAACACATCCTATGGTCTCTATCATTGGTTCACACCGTGAGATCATTCTGTACTCCCTCGTGTTGCCTTTGAGCGTCCTCCTTCGGATGGGTTTTGTGCAGTTGGTCAAGATCAAGGTGAACTCCAGAAATGGATAGGGTCGCTTTAGGTTTTGCCCCAATCAGATTTTTCCCTTCGAATTGGCCTTTTGGGATGGACCTTTAGGGCCTAAAATGGCGGGTTACACTTATGGGAGATTGTTAAGTAAGTTAATGATCTCTTGGCTAAATCAATGATGGCTAGTCGTTATAGGATCAAGAGTTGTTCTGGTATTAATGACTAGTTGAGAACTTCTCAATTTAGAGGAGGGATAACTGACCTCCTTTCGGCGGCTTTTGTCCTAACCCTTTGAAGCGTCATTATGAAACTAGATATCACACGAGGTTCATGTTAGTTTTGCTAAAACCTTATTGGATGTTGTTTTGTTTTACAACGGGTATTTGCTTAAAACCTAACATAGGTCAATGTGTTTTTCTTTTCAGCAACTCGTTAGTATTTCCTTTTAAAGCTTTTAAAATGACCGATTACTTATAGTGGAAAGAATCGTGTGAAACGAGTTCCGTGGCAAACAACCTCGATCCCACTACTCTTCAAAAAAGAAGACACGACAGTAAATATGATTTATTGGTCTTTGAGACATGTTTGGTAGAAAATGATGATTCTGCCTGGATCCTTGATTCAAGTGCTACCAATCATGTTAGTTCCTCTTATCAAGGATTTAGTTCATGGCAAAAGTTTCCATAAGAAGAGTTGACTCTTCGAGTCATTACTGGTGAGGTTGTTTCAGCTGTTTTTGTAGGCAGGCTGAAGTTATTTGTTGACGAGAAATGTTATCTATTACTGGCTAATGTTTTTTTAGTTCCTCATATTAAGAGGAACTTAATCTTGGTTTCTTGTCTCGTTGAACAAGGCTACACCATCTCCTTTTCTGAGAATAAAATGTTTATTTTCAAGAATGAAATGGAGATTGGTTATGGTTCAATTGAAAATAACTTACATGTACTAAGGTCGTTAGTCATAAAAGCCTTGTTTAATATTAAAATCTTCAGTACGGCAACAACAGCTAAAGACCAAAGGTTTCTGCTATGGAAAATGCCCATCTTTGGCATTTGCGGTTAGGTCACATCAACCTCAATAGGATTGAGAAGTTGGTGCAAAGTGGACTTCTAAAGAGTTTAGAAGAAAACTCCTTGCCGGTATGTGAATCATGCCTCGAAGGCAAGATGCCCAAATGATCTTTTACTGGAAAAGGTTACAAAGACAAGGAAGCCTTGGAGCTTGTACATTCAGACCTCCGTGGTCCAATGAATGTTAGAGCTCGAGGTGGGTATGAATATTCCATCTCATTCACAGATGATTATTCAAGGTTTGGGTATATCTTCCTAATGCAATGTAAATCTGAAGCCCTTGACAAGTTTAAAGAGTATAAGGCTGAAGTTGAAAACTTGTTAGGTAAGAAGAGAAAAACACTACGATCTGATCATGGTGGAGAGTATATGGACCTCTAATTCCATAACTATATGATAGAACATGGGATTGCGTCTCAACTCTGGACCCCAAGTATACCTCAGTAGAATGGTGTATCAGAAAGGAGAACAGAACCTTGTTGGACATGGTTCGGTCTATGATGAGTTATGCTAACCTTCCAGACTCGTTTTGGGTTATGCAGTGCAGACTGTATGTTATATCCTGAACAACATTCCCTCAAAAAGTGTTTCTGAAACACCTTTTGAGTTATGGAGAGGTCGTAAAGGTAGTTTACACCACTTCAATATTTGGGGTTGTTCTACACATGTGCTAGTGACTAACCCAAAGAAGTTGGAACTGCGTTCGAAGATTTGCCTCGTTGTAGGCTACCGCAAGGAAACGAGAGGTGGTTACTTCTATGATCCAAGTAAAAACAAAGTGTTTGTCTCTATAAATGCTATCTTCTTGGAAGAAAACCACATGAGGGATCATAAGCCACGGAGTAAGCTCATTTTGCGTTAGATCTCTAGTGAGACTGAGACTACGAGGGTTCAACAAGAGTTATTGAACAGACCGACAGATTAACAAGAGTTGTTGAGGTCGGAACGTCTAGTCAACCAGCTCAAGAGTTGAGATTGCCTTGACATAGTGGGGGGGTTATGAACCCACCAGATCACTACATGGGTTTGATTGAAGCCCAAAACGTCATTACGAATGATGAGGTTGAGGATCTGTTGTCTTTTAAGAAAGCAATGGAGGATGTTGACAAAGATGAATGGGTTAAGGCCATGAACCAGGAAATGGAGTCTATGTACGTCAATAACATCTGGGAGCTTGTTGATCCACCTGATGGGGTAAGACCTATTAGTTGTAACTGGATCTATAAGCGAAAGAAAGGTGTAGATGGAAATGTGCAAACTTTTAAGGCTAGACTTATGGCAAAGGGTTATACCCAGGTTAAGGGAGTTGATGATGAGGAAACTTTCTCACCTGTTGTCATGCTTAAATCTATCAGGACTCTATTGTCCATAGCCACATTTTATGATTATGAAATATGGAAAATGGATGTCAAGACTGCCTTTCTTAATGGTAATCTTGAGAAGACCATCTATATGACTCAACCAGAGGGGTTCGTAGTTCCAGATCAAGAGCAAAGGGTTTGCAAGCTTAATAGGTCATCAGATCATCTTGAGAAGACCATTTATGGGCTGAAACAAGCATCTAGATCTTGGAACATCAGATTTTACACTACTGTCAAGTCGTTTGGCTTTGAACAGAACGTTGATAAGCCTTGTGTTTACAAGAAGATCATCAATAGCTCAGTAGCTTTCCTGGTACTGTATGTGGATGATATCCTGCTCATTGGGAATGATGTAGGGTATCTGACTGAAATTAAGAATTGGCTAGCTGCCTAGTTCCAAATGAAAGATTTTGGTGAGGCTTAGTATGTTCTAGGGATTCAGATCATTCAGGATCGTAAGAACAAACCGTTAGCCCTGTCTCAGGCATCGTTTATTGATCAAATGTTGATCAGGTACAAGATGCAGGATTCCAAGAGGGGTTTATTACCCTTCAGGCATGGAATCGTTCTGTCTAAGGATCAATGTCCTAAAACACCTCAAGAAATTGAAGAAATGAGATGGATTCCCTATGCTTTTGTTATAGGAAGCTTAATGTATGCAATGTTGTGTACTAGACCCGACATTTGCTATAAAATAGGGATTGTCAGTCGGTATCAGTCCAATCCAGGATTTGATCACAGAACGACGGTCAAGAAAATCCTCAAGTATCTTCGGAGAACGAGAGACTACATGCTTGTATATGGAGAAAAAGATCTGATTTTTATAGGATACACAGACTTTGACTTTTAAACCGATAGAGTTCTCGTAAATCGACATCGGGGTCAATGTTTACTCTGAATGGAGAGGTTGTAGTCTGGCAAAACATCAAGCAAGGATACATCGCGAACTCCACTATGGAAGCCGAATACGTAGTCGCTTGTGAAGCAACTAAAGAGGCTGTTTGGCTGAGGAAATTCCTTATAGATTTGGAAGTTGTTCCAAATATGGATTTGCCTAACACACAGTATTGTGATAACAAAGAAGCTGTGACAAATTCGAAGGAGCCTTGGAGTCATCATCGGGGTAAGCACATCGAACGGAAATATCACCTGATTAGGGAGATTATGCATCGCGGTGATGTGATAGTCACGAAGATCGCATCAGAGCACAACGTTGCTAATCCCTTTACAAAGGTCTACACGGCTAAAGTGTTCGACGATCACCAAAAGAGTCTGGGTCTGCAGGACATGCGGCATCTTGTCTAGGGTAAGTGGGAGATGATATTGGGGTATGCCCTAGTTTATTGTATATTGTACATTAGTCTCCCGAGTCATTAGAACAAGTGGGAGATTGTTGAGATTGGTGTCCTAATTCTCCCGGAGTCTCGTTGTTTTACAAAGATACACATTGTTTAATGAATAAAATAAATGTTATTTAATTCTGGCATTTACTCATATCCAATAAACAAAGCTCCTTGGTTATCTTATGTGAACTTAAGCATGTATATGTGTTATGCAAGTAGATCATGCCTTAAGTGATAACCTAAATAGGTCTGTAGTATAAGGATTAAGGTGGGATACCTAATCCTGGAGACACTACGGATACGATCTGCTTTGTAGAAGTTTGCAAGTGTTGTAAACTACTACAGATGGTAGATCCTAACCATTCATGTGGAGACGTGCGAGTGGGGGTGTTCTATACAAAGAGTTTGTATGAGACCTGGACCACGAGATGACTAGACTCTGTATATAACGTCGTTGATACTAGAGACTTGCATCTCACTCAAACGACCATAGGTGACACGACCTCAATCCTGAGTGTTTTGGGAAATCCTGCCTTTGAGGGTGGTCCTTTGATTAGTATGGGTGAGAGTGGCCAGATTGCCAACTCAACATGCCTACCTTTTTGGGAACTTATCTGATCTGGGAGCTGGGAACTCAATCCATAAGATGGAATTCACTTCTTTCTCGAAACAGGGATAAGTAGAAAGATTGTTCCCTTAAGGGCCGATTTCGGGGCTTGAACATAGTGGCCACAACTTCTCTTTGGAAGAGAGGACTCAGTCATAGTAGGACTATGACTTATGTTCAATGGTACTTAAGGAGTTAGATGTAACAACAGGGGCATAACGATTATTGGCCCAGCTGTACTTACGAGCGATTTGTGAAGGATTGTCACACTGCTGATTGGTTAAGATGGACACATAATATATCTATGGTAAGGAGAGTTCAGTTGTCGGTCTTTAGTGGAGTGCCTGGGAGTTAATGGATAGTGGATCCCTTGACTAAAGAGTTTAGTTAGTTATTCACGTATCGTTGGAGCTTCGAGTTACAGGTCCATAAGGTCCCCTTGGTAGCTCAATGGATTCAGTTGAGAATTAGTTATTGGTGTTGATTTGAATTGTTCAAATTGACAAGAGATTTTTTTATTATATATGATATAATCAGTATGATGTATGAGATACATCTAGTGGAGGGTTGATGTAAATGAGATTTACATTAAGTACCGTGGAATAGAAAAAGAGCTATGGTTTATATGTTTCACGAGATGAAATATTAAAACTATAGGTTATAAATATAATATGATAAGTTGATTGTCATTTATATTTATAATAATACTAATTATTGGATAATTAAATCTTTTTCTCTAATAACCAATTGAGTGGGAGGTTATTGGTGGTTCATGGTAACCGTGAGTTAAAAGAAAAAATATTTTCCCAATTTTAGTAAGTTTTTACAAAAAGTTGAAAAATTGTTTTGAGTTTTCTCTCTCGCAAAAGAAACTCACGGAGCTTGTCAAGTAAATACAGATTTACTAAACGACAGCTTGAGCGAAGTAAACGATCATGTAGTGTTTTGTAGGCGACAGACACTAGCTTTTGCTAGACGATCGTTTAGCTTTTACTAGACGATCGCTTAGCTTTAGCTAAACGATTGGGCATCGACCTATGCGATAGGTTTCTGTCTTCTCCCACTTGCCCAAGAGTATACACGATTGTTCATTCCTCCTTCGTTTGCCTCAATCCAAGTCTGAACAGAGCCTGCTCTCTAGATTCTCACATCGAGAATACTAAGGTAACCCTCTTGGTGGTGTCATACTCAACTCGACACCGTTAAGGTTCTGTGGAGGCCGTTCGTATTCTTACTAGAGTGTTCATGACTGAGGCAATCATTGAGTTCGAGTGCAAAGTGTTCGTGCGGTGTTGCGGTCGTGTTGTTCGAGCGTTCGAAATTTCTGTGTTCGAGCGTTCGTGAGCAAGGAGTGTGGAGACGAGTCTACAAATGTTCGTAGAGATATTTCTCCTTGTTCATTTGAGTTTTCATGTTGTAATTTCTGTAACGATTGCATAACTCTATGTTTTGTGTACGACTGTAATTTGTAATGTTCATTCATGATTGTAATTTGGAATGATCTATTTTCCACTGCTCATGAAAATCTCGAGTTCGATTTCCTTCAAGAACAATGAGAGAATTTCAAGGGGAGTTCAACGACAGAAAGTGAATAATAAAAGTGATGTTCCATTCTCTTCACTGCTATTTGAAGAATATTAGTTGGGAATAAATATTTTGGTGGAATGTTGGTGGTGTATTGAATGCACATTGAATGAAAAGTTGGAAAAATCGTTGAAGGAAGAAGAAATGTGGTGCGGTCTGAAGGCTTTTTAAAAACTGGGGGTAATTTTGGAATTTCGCATGGGCAAAAGGTCAGTGGTAGAAAATTTTTTGGGTTTTGGGTCATTTTGTGAAATTTTCCACTCCCCAAGATTTTTTTCTCCTTCAACAACCAACGCCACCGCTGTTAGTCGCCAATCAAATGCCGCCTCTCCGCTGCAAACCATTGCCATTCGCAGATGTGTCACTGGTCGTTTGCTTCAGTCAACCTTCATCATGCATCGATGGACGGGATCCCAACGATCTCGCGTTTCAGGGATATTGCACGTTCGTCTCTAAGCGGTTCCAACATTGCCTCAACCTTACTTGTCGTCGTGGATCTCACTGGAATGGGTGGTGTTGGTGAGGATTTAGTTATTTAGGTAAAGTTTTGAGATTTTCTTGAGGATCTTGTTTACCCATTGAAGGTTTGGCCTATTATTTGGTTTGGTTTTGTTGTTTTTTTTCCTTTTTTTTCTTTTTTTTTTTATTTGAAATCGAAGTGTAGAGGTAGTAGAGTTGCTATCCAATAGGTGTTAAAGGTTGATTTTGGCAAGATTCGGTAAAATTTAAGCCTAGATGGCCCTTTTGTGGATTAATTTTAGTTGCTAAAAATTTTGGGTAAATTTATTTGGAATGATTTAGGTAAGTTCCTAAAGGTTTAACTTTTGTTGTTGTTGTTGTTCATGGCCTAGAGTTGAGTTCAAGATTGTGAAGTTAGATAGAGAGGTTGTTTGCTTGAAGAATTATTATTCTAGCTTCATATTGAGGTAAGTGACTTTAATATCGGAACGCCTTTGTGTGCCACACTCTAGTTCCTTAGTTTCAATTGGATTAAGTAAATTTGAAGCATGTTTTAGACCTTAAAAATATGTTATATGTATGAATGATTGAGTTATGTGCATGTTAGAACTATGAGATTGTACTAATGATTATGTTGTGGGACCCATAAAAAATGTTATATGATTCATGTTCGGTAGGTAACAATTGCCCTTATAACATTAGCCATGTTTTCTTGATCCTTCGAGTTCACTACTATGTTACCGAGAGTTGACGATTTCCCTACCACATTACCGTGATCCTTTGGGTTCACTACCATGATCAACACCGTGATCCTCCAGGTTCACTACCATATTCAGCTTCAGGGATTGACAGGTTCCCTACCATGTTTGTGTGTCTTCAGCTCATCAGATACATGTTAGAATGTTCACTAGATGGTCATCCATGTTTTCATGTTCTCATGTTTCTTTGATGAATTACAATATGTTTATCCCACCAGTATGCATGTATCTGAAGATATGCATAGCATGACCTCGGTAGTGAGGTTACTTACTGAGTATTTTATACTCATTTTTTATTATGTTATGATTTTCAGGTAAGGGTAAGGACATATCGGCAAATGACAAAAGAAATCTGTGACCATGCCATCGGAACCCAACAGATGCTTTTGCTCATGTTTTCATGTTTTAAATTTCACTTTTACTATTTGAATTCAGAGCTTTTTGCACTGTTAGATGTTTTAGAATAAATTTCCAATGTTGTTTATAATCTTAAGGGTACCTCGATCAAATATTTCCAGTTATAATTTCGAAAATGGATATCCTTTCCCACAAAGCGGTAAGCTTTTTGGAACCCTAGTTTTGGAGTATAGATTTAATAAAAGTTATTTATTTTATGAAATTCATTTAATTTTAGTCAGTTCATAAGCATAGTCGTTTTGAGATGTATGCATATATGTAGTAACTACCTAGTACAAGTCCGAGGGAGTCAAGTAGTTATATATGGATTTCACTATGAAGAGTAAAATAATAAAATGAGCAACATAATAGGTTAAGGATTATATCATACAACCAATCTTTTTAAAAATCAAATGATTATCAAACGAATGGAGTCCTACTCATTAAAACATCTATCTCTGAATTTGGAGTAAAATCAGTTAGAAAATGAGAGGTTGAAGGATATGGCTTGACTCACGCTGCGGACGATAGCACTTAGACAAGGTAAATGATAGCTCAATCAAGTAGATGATAGGTAGCAAATGACAGTGGCAAGCCAAGTTTTCCTTTATGATTTCTTGTATTTGAAATGTACATAGGTGATGTGTTTATACAATATGGAATCCTTAATTTGGGAATATAAAAATAACTCAACAAATACAAATGGTTAGAGATTTTGTTGTAACCAACTTATTCCTTTGGTAAGTCCTATTCTTTTGGTAGATAAACAAGACTTACCGAGTTTGGAACGAAAATGGAAGAACTGTGAGTGTGTTAAGGGCTTAGTGAGGCAGTCAGCGATTTGGTGGAGGATGGGACATAACGAACGAAGTGAATATCGATCTCAATGTGCTTGGTCCGCACATGAAACATCAGATTGACGGCTAAAGCACTAGCGCTGAGGTTGTCACACCACAGAACTGAAGCTGACTTATGTTTGACACCAATCTCAAACAGTAGTTGTTGCACCCGGATGATTTCTCCAGAGGCATGAGTGAGCGCTCTATATTCAGACTCTGTACTGGACCGAGCGACAACAAATTGTTTCTTGGAGGACCAGGAGATAAGATCCAAGGAAGATGCAATAAGCAGTAACTGATTTTCGATCGTCTATGTTGGCCGCCCAATCGACATCGGAGAAGTCCGAAACAGAGAGGTCGGGCCCATGTTGAATATAGAGGCCAAAGTGTCGAGTGCTACTGACATATCTTAGAACTCTCTTCATCGCTTGCCAGTGAACGTCCGTAGGTTGCTTTAAGTACTGGCTTAGATGATTAACCGCATATGTAATGTCAGGTCTCGTGGTGGTTAAGTACTGTAGGGCGTCAATCATGCTCCGATAGATATAGGAATTGTCAAGAGGAGTGACATCGGAGATAGAAAGTTGCTTATTTAGAACACTTGGAGAGGATGCCGGTTTTAGATCTCTAAGGTTAAAGTGGTGAAGTAGGTCCTCAACATACTTTTCCTGATTCAGTAGAGCTCCATTGGGGACATTGTGCAGTTGGACTCCAAGGAAGTAATAGAGTTGGCCAAGATCTTTTAAAGCAAACTTGGAGTCCAAGGTTGTTACAAGCTTGTTGATTGCCTGCTAATTAGTGCCGGTGATAATTACATCATCAATATATACTAGTAAGAGTATCAAGGCAAAAGTGCTCTAATATATGAAGAGAGAGATGTATTAGACTTAGCATTCTGAAAGCCCCAGCTACATAGTGTTGTTTTCAATGTGTTGTTCCAGGCCCTTGACGCTTGTTTGAGGCCATATATGGCCTTGTGTAAGCGACAGACATGATTTGGTAGTTGAGGATAAAAAAATCCTTGTGGTTGGCGCATGTAAACTTCTTCATCGAGGACGCCATTAAGAAAGGTGTTATTGAAATCTAACTGTCTCAACTGCCACCCTTTGGATACCGCAAGGCTAATGACGATCCGGATGGTAGATGCCTTGACCATCAGACTAAACCTCTCAAAAAAATCGATGCCCGAGTTTTGATGGAAGCCTTTTGCTACGAGGCGTGCCTTATAGCATAGAATGAAGCCATTAGGACTCTGTTTGATTCTAAATACCCATTTATTGCCAACAACGTTCATTGATGGTGGTGGAGGAACCAAAGTCCAGGTCTGATTGTTCACTAGTGCTTGAAATTCATCACTCATTGCTTTGTTCCACTGCATGGTTTTGAGCGTATCACTGACTCGGGTAGGTTCGGTTAGGGACCAGTCTTTTTGGGTTTAGGAGGATAGTATTTTGGGTTTGAAGATGCCTACTTTTCCTCGGGTAATCATGGGATGAGTAGACATGGACATAGTATGTGGGACAATATCGGGTGAAGACTGGGTAGGGGACGATGAAGGTGAACTATCGGTGGGTTGGGCGGTAGGCGATGGTGAGTTAACGATCGCTGGGTAAATTATCGGTAGGTGAATAATTGTTGGGTGAGCGATCGCTGGGTAAGCAACTGGTGGGTAGACGATCAATGGGCTGGTCACTAGACGATGAGGGTAAACGATCGTCGGGTACACAATTGGTGGGTAGACGATCAGATGAAGGAGTGGGAAGGTTGGGCTGTCTGTAGAGGTATTAGCTTGTGATTGGGTGTGGGTTGCAATTGGTGAGAGGGCATGGAGTCACTGTGCGGTGTGACCTGACTGAGGGGCAGCCAGGAAAGTGGGTGGACTGCAACTGCTTGCTTGGCTAGTCTGCAAGCTGAATGAGACACCTGACAAGGAAAGTCCATTTCATCAAACACAACATGCCGAGAGATGAATAGCCTGCCATTAGGGTTGAGGTTTTTAGCATTTGTGATTCATAGCCGGACTGAGATAGATCCACTTCTCTGTGTGATAGCTCAACTTATGTGAATTATACAGTCTCAAGTAGGGGAAACATGCACACCCAAATATTCGAAGCTCTTCAAACCTAAGCTTCTTTTAAAACATCACTTCCATTGGAGACTGTCCATTTAGGATAGGGGTAGGAAGGCCATTAATCAGTAGGGTTGAGTATAAGAATGCATCCCACCAATGATGTGAGGGAAGATATGTTTGGGCTAGTAAAGTTAGCCCTGTCTCAACTATGTGTCTGTGCTTCCTCTCAGCCCTTTCATTTTGTGCTGATGTATATGGACAGGTGTATTTGGAATCAATGCCAAGCTGATAACAGACTTTGTGTATCTTGACAAATTCTCCGCCATTATCTGACTGTAGAGACTTGATCAGTGTACTGAACTAAGTTTGTACCATGGTGAGAAAGTGTTGAAAAGCTGCCAGTGTGCCACTTTTTAACCTCAGAGGATAGATCCATGTGTATCTGTTGTGATCGTCAACAAAGATAGCATAATATTTGTACCCATATGTTAATAAGAGAGGAGCTGGACCCCACAATCAGTGTGTATAAGTTCAAAGGTTGTAGATGCTCTTGAGTTAGAGTTAGGGAAGGCTAAAGAATGCGATTTTCCATAGCTACAAGAATCACAAAAGTTAAGCTCTTCATTAGATAACATAGGGAGATTACAACTTTTGATAATAAACTCTAGTGTTTTTGACGAAGGATGGCCAAGCCTTCTATGCCACGTAATCTTAGACACCCTATGTTTCGAAGATATGCTAAGAGCAGACAGATCTTTATTCTTGTGCACTGGTTGCGATGGTACTCTGTTTTCTACTGACTTTGAGTTGATTTCTGCACCCTCTAACTAATACAATCCATCTTTAAGCATTCTTTTCATTATCGTTTGTCTCATACCCTTGTCCTTAACAAGATAGTAATCCGTGTGAAATTCAATAAACACGTTATTGTGTTTTGTTAGCTTAGATATACTGACCAAATTTTTTGCTATGGCAGGCACACATAACATATCCTTCAGTTTCAAAGTGCAGGCATCACTAGACAGACATGCAGTTCCAACATGAGAAATTTCTAGAGTATTACCATTAGCTACAGTGACTGCTTCAGTACCTGAGTGTTCAGTCGGATTGCCAAGATTGTTGAATTCTGAGGTAACATGATTAGAGGCACCACTGTCAGTATACCAATTTGCATCAGTCATGTTTTCTTGTCTTGTCAGAAAGGGTTACTCCCATAAGTAGCGGCTAGGGTTGTTGGGTGAGGTTGTGTGTTTTTGGTCTGATTGTTGGGGAAGAGTTGTCCCTTGTTTTGAGGAGAATTGGGAACAAAATCTCTGTTATACCTGTTGAAGCTGTAGAACGCTATGTGCCCCACCTTCCCACAGACTTGACACACAGATTTATTGTTGTTTCTTCCCCTGCCTCGACCTCTGCCATGGCCACCACCACCTCGTTGTCCTCCCCCAGTAGACTGATTGCTGCTATTAGACTTGTTGTTTTGGTTGACATGTTTAATGTTTGTCAGCATACCAATTTGCATCAGTCATGTTTTCTTATCTTGTCAGAAAGGGGTTACTCCCATAAGTAGTGGCTAGGATTGTTGGGTGAGGTTGTGTGTTTTTGGTCTGATTGTTGGGGAAGGGTGTCCCTTGTTTTGAGGAGAGTTGGGAACAAAATCTCTATTATACCTGTTGAAGGAGTAGAACGCTATGTGTCCCACCTTCCCACAGACTTGACACACAGGTTTGTTGTTGTTTCTTCCCGTGCCTCGACCTCTGCCATGGCCACCACCACCTCGTTGTCCTCCCCCAGTAGACTAATTGCTGCTATTGGACTTGTTGTTTTGGTTGACATGTCTAGTGTTTGTCAGCATACCAATTTTTATCAGTCATGTTTTCTTGTCTTGTCAGAAAGGGGTTACTCCCATAAGCAATGGCTAGGGCTGTTGGGTGAGGTTGTGTGTTTTTGGTCTGATTGTTGGGGAAGGGTTGTCCCTTGTTTTGAGGAGAATTGGGAACAAAATCTCTGTTATACCTGTTGAAGGAGTAGAATGCTATGTGTCCTACCTTCCCACAGACTTGACACACAGGTTTGTTGTTGTTTCTTCCCCTACTTCGACCTCTGCCATGGCCACCACCACCTCGTTGTCCTCCCCCAGTAGACTGATTGCTGCCATTGGACTTGTTGTTTTGGTTTACATGTCTAGTGTTTGTCATATTCACTGATGCATTACTGACTTGGTTGAAGCCTACTATCGTCTTTTTGTTTGACTGATGTTCCAATCTCTTTTCATACAGGAGAAGTTCTGACTGCATATCAAGCCACAACATGTCCGCTCTCCCTTAGATCGTGGCCACGATGGCATTGTATTCTACATCAAGTTCTAATAGTACCTGTGAAACAAGAGCTCTTGGTGGCATAGGACTATCAGCTTGCTCGAGATTGTCAGCATTCATTTTCATAGTTCGAAGGTACTCCTCCATTTTCAAATTACCTTTTCTGGTTGTTTGAAACACATGTCTCAGATAATCTTCTTCAGCCCTAGACTGAACACCAAAGAATTGTTGAATGCTGGTCCATAGATCCTTTATATATTCACATCCCATCACTTGAATGGCAACCTCTGGTGTCATGGAGTTATACAGCCAGCCGAGGAGATGTTGATCTACAGCCATCCACACTTCATATTGAGGATTTACCTCAAGTGCTGTCGACGAGCTGGAAGTACCATCGCGAGAACTTCCTTCTGTGCTGGGTGGAGCAGTTTCTGCTCCAGTCAATCCAGTCGGTATGCTCTCACGGACTGCAGGTTGCAGAAACATTGAGGGACACACTTTTTGTCTGGTCAGATGTCCTTCGAGTCGATAACTTCGAAGGATTGGAAGCGCTAAGTTTTTCCATAGGAAGAAATTGTTACGATCAAGTTTAATGGAGGTTATGTAATTGAGGAGTTGGTTCAAAGGTGGGCCGTTGAAGTTGGTTGTGCCGAGGGTGGCTCCCAGGTTTCCTTGATTGACNTGATCTACAGCCATCCACACTTCATATTGAGGATTTACCTCAAGTGCTGTCGACGAGCTGGAAGTACCATCGCGAGAACTTCCTTCTGTGCTGGGAGGAGTAGGTTCAAAGGTGGGCCGTTGAAGTTGGTTGTGCCGAGGGTGGCTCCCAGGTTTCCTTGATTGACGTTGGTCATTATGCGCTCTGATACCAAGTTAGAAATGAGAGGTTGAAGGATATGGCTTGACTCACGCTGCGGACAATGGCACTTAGACAAGGTAAACGATAGCTCAATCAAGTAGACGATAGGTAGCAAACGATAGTGGCAAGCCAAGTTTTCCTTTATTATTTCTTGTATTTGAAATGTACATAGGCGATGTATTTATACAATATGGAATCCCTAATTTGGGAATGCAAAAATGACTCAACAAATATAAATGGTTAGAGATTTGGTTGTAATGAACCTATTCCTTTGGTAAGTCCTATTCTTTTGATAGATAGGCAAGACTTTATGTGTTGGCATCCTTAATATCCTTAACAAAATCTACACTTATTAGATTTGTTATTGTAAATAAAACCAAACTAGAATTATTGCGTATACTTATTAGATTTCGGAAAGAAGGAATAATGTGTATTTTTAGTTTGAGTATTGTGGAGAAAACCATATAAGGTAAAGAGAGCATTTTTGCATGTACATACGAGCATAATTCCAAGTCAATATAATTTTATTTTTAAAACATAGAGAAAAACATTGGAAATTTCAAAAACTTAAAAAGCAAGTATGATACTTTTTAATGGAAATATATAAACATCGTTGATTCCATTCATAATTGTTTTTATAATATATTCACATTCATACCATTAGAATACGAGTAAACTTTCTCAAAAAAGTTGTAAAGGAAATTTATAAAAAATTAATAATAATATTAATAATATTAATAATAAAGTAAACGAGCCAATCGGACTTCCCACCACTTTTTAAATATTTATTTACTTAAATTTATGAATGGATTCAAATGAGATAATTATAAATACGATAATAGACCCTAATAGATGTTTACCATGTCTACTACTATATAAGTAAAGTATATATCATTGTCTATTATCAAATATTTTTGAGTATCTATCACTAATAGATGGTGACATTTTGCTATATTTAAAAATACTTAAGTTTTACCATTTCAAATAATTACCATATATTTAAATGCTATTTGTATTTGGTTGCTTTTAGTTTATCAACTTTCGATTTAATTCATTATAGTCTCTGTAATTTTAAAAGGTATTTGTTCTTATTTACCTTTTTAATAGATAAAAAAATGTTTATTTTTCATAACTTTCTAAATAGTTCTTAAATTGGACAAATTTCTCATAATAATCCTTATTAGGAGTGCTACAAAATCAGATCAACCCAATCCAGGTCGTTATTCAAATAAATGAAAATTTAATAAGTTTGATTGATTTATTGGTTCACCTAAAATAACCGACACCAACTCAAACTTATTATTGATTTTTAAAAGAATTTATTTATTTATTTTACTTATGATACATTTATATATACACATAATTTCATGAATTTTTTGGATAATTTATCCACGAAACGTTTTAATTTAATATTAAATAAATTAAATAAATTTTGTATATATTAAATTTTACTTATTTTTAAAATAAATATTTAAATAAATCATCCGAATATTTCAAATTTATTGCAAGAATGATGGATTGGATGAATCTAAAGAGTGTTTCAATCCAACCTAATCCAACTCATAAACACTCTAATCCTATTCTATCGTAAAAAATATTTACGAGAATTTTATCAAAATGTATAAACTAAATATGAATTATAAACTACTGGGATTGGATTCCAAATTAAACTATGGTATAAAATCAACCTGTTAAATTCTTTCCCCCAAAAGAAAAAAATCAACCTGTTAAAAGTACAATATTAAACGAACGAAAATTATATTTTTTTTTCTGGATCGAAATTTGATATATATAAATACATAAGTAATATAAGTAGCCACAGCCACAGGGACGGATTGTTTGATGAAAAATTCGCTCACTACGCTACCAATTTCCCAATTTCTGCCGTTCTCTTCCGTATTAGCCTGCGTTATCACTAGCCATACACCGCGAAAACCGCCGCCATAACTGCCGCCGCGGCGTTTCTTCACTGGCTTGGCGGTTGTGCCGGTCGCTGTCTCCACCGCATTCAAGGGGGAACTGTTTTCACCGTCACAGAGACACGGAATTCTCTCATGTCCACATCGGAGCAAGCCCTCGTCACTTTACTCTCCCGCTTTGCTTTATCGTTTGATGGAGCCGTTTTGGGTGCTGCCCTAGCTTATGCTGCCGTTCGTACCGTCCTCAAACTCACTGCTTCCTGCTCCGCTCTCAATGAGCTCCGTAAAGCTCCTTATGTTGGAGTTTCTGATCTTCGTCATATCATTCCCGACGGAGATTCGGGGCAATCCGAGTCCGATCGAAAGCTTGTTGTTGTTCGTGGCACCGTGGAGGCCAGGTCGTCGGTGGAAGGTAATTGGAAGAGTTTACAGCCTAATATATTGATTTCTCAAGAGTCCGGAGATAGAGCGGTGATTATTCAGCGAACTCAAGTGGTAACTCCTCCTTTGGTATTTCTGTTAAGCGCGACTGTGTTGAGATTTTGTTTTGTTTTGTGTTGTTTTTTTTGGGTTAGCTGAGGTTTGCAGTTTAGCCGTTTGTTAGTACGTTATGCTTGGAGAGTATTGCGACAGTATTCGAGTAGTTTGATAGCTCCACTAAAATTGTCAACAAAGTTTAACCAATTAATCAACTATTGTGCATCTCTTAGATTTTTTCACATTACAAGGTCTCTCGTCTAGGTACTCGCTTTCAGAGGTGGTTATGATACGATTCTATCCTGGATGATCCACGAAAGAGAAGGATCACCGGTGAAATAACTGTTGAATTTATCTGTACATGTCTTCTGGCTTGCCTGAAGTTGGTCTGTCATCGTGTGTATAGAACTACGATGTGAGGATTAAGTATTTGGGAAATCTCGAACTATTTAATTAAAATAATTTCTTTATGAATTTAATCATGGGGAAAATGGATTTCTCTTTTTTCAGGATTAACTATTGTATCCCCTCACTGATTCTGCAAGTGTTTGTTTTTGTTCCCATTGGTTATTCAGTGTTGGACATGTGTATATAATAATCTAGTTCTATAATCTAAAGCTTTTTTTGGTTTTGTTGTGGTAGTGCATATTCAACGAATGGAAAGGCTTTTTTGGATGGACATCCGACTTACGGGCAATTTTTGGAAGAACCTTTAGAAAGCAAGAGTCAACATCATTTAGAACGGTAAAATCAAGGCTTATATCTGTTATTGTCATGTTTGAATGATATGGGACCTTTTTTATCCTATCTGTGAATAAAGAACTAACTAATTGAGTTGAGTGATTCTGTGAGGGCATCTCTCGAATATGGGGCCATAAAGTTGTGTCCTTTTCCTGTGATTCTCTATTTGGTCTTTTTTGTTTCTCTCGCTCATTGCATGTGCAAGTAGGTTTTGTAAGTGCTACCTCTTAAGACATGGATCCAACAGAGCAGGCTTGAAGAAATACCCCTTAAGAGTCAAGACATAAGGATTTTATGGTAGCTTACTCATTGTCTATAAAAAAAAATCTTCAAAATATGAGATTGATGTGTGGTCATTGTGATTTGTGAAGGTAAAATATATATTTTAGATATCTGGTTGAGCAGCAGGGATCTATATTCCAGTGGTCATTGTACCAGAATTCAGTGCAGTGTCCGTATGAAGTCTTATGTGATGCTGATATTTGAGAAAATTTTAACAGGTTCCTTTTGTTCTTGTTGAGGGTCATTCACCATACTCTGATTTTGTTGTTGTTAACATGGATGGCTCAAGACATCCCTTGCCTCTTACAACTGTGTATCATCAACTGCAGCCCGTTTGTGCTACTCCTTATACCTTCCTTCAAGCAGTTTTTGGTCATGAGTACCCTGTGAGTTAGGCAATCTGTATTGAAGTCGAACACCACTTTTTTCTTAATAGATTTTAGCTGAAATATTTTTGTCGTGTTCTACTTTTGAAGGTTGGGGTGCTTGATGAGGAGAAAATACTTCCATTAGGAAAAAATATCAGTGCTGTTGGCATATGCAGTTTTGAAAATGGAGTTCCTGTGATAAAGTCGTGCAGTGATTTTCCCCATTTCCTGTAAGTTGCATATCATATATTATTTCCCTCGACTCATGGACATAAAATTGATAATAAATGTGTTGTCTGCCAATGGTGAACCCCGTTGATTGGGTTTGGGGATCTGAATGGGACTTCAACTAGGTCTTTGGATTAAGCCTCCGGGCTCCGAGCAAAGAGCTTTTGTTGTCTTTTGGAGCTAAAATGGATTTGTGTGTATTTGTTGTCTGGGTTCCAATATTCTCTCCCTTTCTAAATGTGTGCGCGTGCACTCCCATTACCAGTAGAAGTGTGGATTTTGGTTTGTACCTAAATTAGTCGACACATCTTGTCTCGTCAGTGATGCTAGCTATTGGCTTGCCTCTGCTCTCCCAGACAATCACAGTGAAAGAGAGAGAGAGCTTTATGCAACAAACATAAGTCATGCGTGATGTGACATGCAGTGCAACTTCTTCTTAGTTGAATACGTGGAATAATATCTAATTGGACCAAAAAAATTGTTTCCTTTATGATTTCCATGGTTTCCTTGCATTTGGCGTCTTGTGTCTTAGTTTGTTTTCATTTATTCAATAAAAAGATTTGTTTCCGTTTCAAAAAATCTGTCTAATTGGACAAAAGTTATTCCTGTTTGCGCTTTGAGATAATCTTCATTGAAATAATGGATATTATGATGCTGTAATCTTCTTTGCAGATGTGAAATGACTAAGGATCAGATGATTTTAGATCTAGTCTTCAAAACAAAATTTCTATTCTGGAGTAGTATTGTCCTTGGTTCATTGTCAGTTGGCATTCTTGGTTATTCTGTCGTGAGGTATGTTCTCTTTCTTTATTTCTTTTATTTTATTTTGCGAGGTATCTTTGTGTTGATATCTTTCTTTAGGCAAAGCAGTGTCTTCTTAATATACCTTCCATGAATTGTTTATTTCTACCTTCGATTCACTCCATTCTTCGGTCTTTACATCTCTTATCTTACAGTGGAATTGTATTATGTAATCATCATTTTGTTCCAAAGTATACTCCACTTGTCTGGTTGCTTCCTGCTTTATATATAATCGCATTTTAAATGTTTAACGAATATCAATATCCATTCTCTTCAGAAATTGGAATAGATGGAAACAATGGAGGCAACATAGACGGTTACAGAATTCAGGGAATGATTCCACCACGTCACAACTGGATTCAAGCAATGACATTCCCATTTATGGTGATTTTGGAACTGCATCAGATGACGAGGTAGCAACCGTTCCAGATGGACAGTTGTGTGTGATCTGTCTCACGAGGAGAAAGCGATCTGCTTTCATTCCATGTGGTCATTTTGTTTGCTGCGAACGTTGTGCTGTGTCAATCGAACGTGATTCAGCTCCCAAATGTCCTGTTTGCCGCCAGCAAATCCGTAGTTCTGTACGGATTTATGATTCATGAAGAGAAACAAATTATCTTTTCAGGTTCTAAGATCTAACCACGACACATCTCATTCATCTGGGTGACCCTTTATGTTGATACTGTTTGAGATTTCATATCAATGACAATCCTTCGACGGGGCAGCAGATCTGAAGTTTGTTTTTCCACATCTGTTGTAACTATTCATCCCCATAGTCTTTATTTTGATGGCAGAGCTTGTTGTTCAGAGTGTCTTTATAAAGCCAAATTTGAAGTGATGGCTCTTGTAGATATCAGATAATATACTCTTTTACATTGTAACTTGCTGACAATATGAAAAAGAGACTTCAATATTGGCTCTGTTGTCTGATATGAATGGATGTTTAATATTCTGTTTGGATTAATGTTTTAAATTTTTTTAATACTTAAAAACACTTATCTAAATAGATCATTTCTCTCTTGAGTTTGACTAATCTGATTGTAAACATCTATTCTTGACAAAAAGTGAATGGTTTGAATCCTTCCAATAAAGTTTCATCGATTTAGTGAACTTGTGTTTAAGAGTATAAAATTAATTCAAAGAGGTTTAGATAGATTTGATACCTTAAAAATATATTTTTTTTCAATAGCTCACACTTGATAACAATTTTTTCTAAGTTTAAAAACATTTATGCAAGCATTTATAAAGTTAATCTAATCCAATACTAAAACTCAATCAAGAAGATATATGAATTTAGCTAGATAGATTAAGATAAATTCTCAACTAAAATGTGGAGGTTTTGAATCCTTCTAATTTCACATGTTGAACTTAAATCAATATTCTCTCGATTTAGTGAACTTGCATTCAAGAGTATAAAACAAAAAATACAAAATATAGTTGGAAGAAGTTTCGAAAGCTTGCAAAAGAAGAGACATGAGAGGAGTTTGAAACCTTAAAAACATCACTTTAAAAATGCTTAAAATCTAAACATACTCAAAACTCAATCAACAAATTGTTTGAGAGCTTGACAGACTAATGTTCGAATCATCCAATCTCACAAGTTGAACTCAAATCAAAGTTCAAAATAGTCTGAAAAAACTTCAAGAAGCAAAACGAAAGGGGAGCTGCATTCAAACACAAAGCCATCGTCTATTTTTTTTTATTTGAAAATTAGGTTTGTTTTGAACTTTGAAGCTGTTGGCAAGAAAAGGAAAAGGTTTCAAAGAGCATTGGATTTGATCCCCAACTTCCAAAACGAACAAAAGGAAACGGGTTGGCCTTTCCACCATAACCCTAAGCATCCATCTTTCTCTTCAATTCTCATCTCCCAGTTGTTATCATACCTTCTCATTGAAGCTCGAGCCGTATCAATGGTGTCTTCTGCAAATAATTTTCTCTCAAAACCCGCATTTCTCATTCTTTCACACCATTTTCCCTTTTCCTCGTTCATTTCCCCATCGTTCGTCAGTGCTTTTGCCGCTTCACCTTCCATCACTCTTCTTTCTTCGCTTTCTCTTCCTTTGAATGCCGCGCTTGTTGAATCCAGAAATCTCCATAGGTATTCAACTCGTCGTGTGAATCTGGTGTCGAAATTTCCGCAGTTGCTACAGCTACATCCCATGTTGTTTTCACTCAGAATCACTGCCTTTGGTTCCATTTTTCGAAGATTTTGTAAGAACTCGAATCTTTCGTCAGGATCACAGTGTTTCAACTGGTGGAGTCTGAACTGTGCGCAAACGATCAGGATTTCGTCTGGGAATTTGTTGATTACTTGCGAATTTAAGCTCTGGAGTGAGTGATTGTTGAGACGGTTGATTTGTAAATTGATGTTCAAGGATTTGGCGAAACTGAGAAGCCGAGAGGAGATGTTGTCTCCGGGTGGACCAATTGAAAACGGTGTCTCGGTATTTTGGTCATGTTCGATGGTTGGACCGATAACTGTAAGACGAATTAGCGACGGAGGTCCACCGGAACGCCGAGTCAAGGCCTCGAGCAGTGTTGGCCATTGCACACCATGAGAAACCCCAATGTCAAGAATGTGAAGATTTCGCGGGCGATTAGGTTCTTCAGAGAGAATGTGGAGGATTGAAGAATTTGCGATGTTGTTCGGGAATGCAAACCATGGACTCACCTCGTGGAATTTGATTAAAGACCTCTGGAAGAATCGAGGATCCGTCGAAGCGAAAGTAACCGGGGCAACTGTGGAGGAATAAGAAGAAAAAGAAGAAGACGAAGAATTGGAGGACAGGTGATGAGCCAAAGCTCGGAGACCGTGGTCGGCGAGCCGGTGGTTGGCGTCGCCGGTGGGTGAGGCGAGCTCTTGAAGAACACAAAGAAGGTGATGTACCCTTGTCGCATCCCCTTTAATGATAGCACTAGCACAGGGATTTAGCAATTGCTCTGCCCACCTTCCTTCCCTGTTGCTTCCGTTATTACAGTTATTTCCTGTGAATTTTGATGAATTTTTCTTGTTCCCTACTGATTTCTTCATCACAGTCACTCCCTCAACAGCTCCACCGCCACCATTTTTGCTCTGATTGTTCTGATTCTTCCTTCGGTTCTGATGGGTTTGTGATTTCTTATGAACTGAATCATCTGGAGCTTTTCTTTTCTTGGTCAAGTCAGATGGTGTCAAGTGGTGGGAAGTGGGTATGTTTTGTAGTTTAGTACTAACAGTAGTGGGGGAGTTGCTGAGAAAGCCATTAATCAGATCTTCACCTGTGTCCTGATTCGCATCCCACCATTGATAGCAGTTTATAGAGCTGGAGTTGTTAGTTTCGTCCAGGAATGGGGAAAAGAAAGGAACCGAGTCCTCTAACCAGTCCAATATGTGATCTGAAGGGTGGTTTGGCCCTGTTTCTTCAATGGTCATTTTTGCTTGGTGAAATAACAATAGTTCAGATTGAAAGAGAGAGATATAGAGGAGACCTTTTGATTAGGGAGGGAGAAGATGGAGTTTTTTAGGGTTGCTGGTTTGAGGGTGGGGACGCTACAGTTTAATCATTGACCAAAGATTGGGATAAAGCCAATTATGTTTTCGTAGACAGCAGTAAAATATTGCAAGGGGTCACTTAGAACCTCCATAAACGGACAATGGTGAGGTATTTTCTAAGCTATCTGTGCTGTTCTTTTGGAGGATTTGATGTTTGGTTCAAATGTTTTAAAGCCCATATAAAAGTCACTCATTGTCTTCTTCCTCAGCCTGGGTTGTTAACTCATCATTCTTTTGTATTGTGAAAAAAATACATGCAGTGGGGATTGGTGAAGGAATCTTTGAAACTTTTAGCCATGGTTTTGAGCTTTTATTTGGATTGTAAAGAGGGACAGCTGAGACAGCGTTCACCTTTTTCTCTTTCTTATTAAAATATTCAAAGTCTTTTGCTTTCTACAGTCCTTAGGGCCGTTGAGGGGAGAGGTTAAAACATTTTAGTTTTCTTGTCCTTAAAAATACGAAACATCTCTCCCAATTCCTTTTTATATGCCCCAAATTCTGAAAAAAAAAATATTTGTAGTTCCATCATATTTTATTTCCAATTGTTGTTGACCTAGTATCATGATTGGGTGTCCAAGAAACTAAAAGTTGACTTCAGCCTGGATCTAATTCACAGTTTGTTCATCGGTTCCTTTCATCGAATTCTGTCAGTTCATCGATTCCGTTTTATGGTTTGCGACAAAATTGCGAAATTTCTGCCCTTTAAAGATTTTTTAACCATCTCCCCAAACATCCATTTTTAAATCATTCCTAGTCAAGATATCTATGGAATCTGTTCTATGGTTATGATCTTAACAATGTAGATTTCAAACTATTGACCTAAAAAGTTGGAGGTTGAAGCCGAATCAATCTGATTATTGAAGTGGATGAAACTGATATCTTCTCAAAAGAAAATCAAGCCCATGAATGTCGACAATAGAGGAGGAGAGGGGAACACACAGCTAGTCAACGAATTTAAATGGCATCAATGAACAAATAGCAAAGGAAAAAAAGAACATCAATCCATTTCGTTACTTGGAAATGCAGAATGGCTAAAGCAAACACATGGCTGGGCAATTCTAACCACTCCCACCAAGAACAGCCTTTAACTTCTTGATCAGAGCTGGATCCAGGAAAGTGGTCTTGGACACCAAATCAGTACTCAGGTCGTTGGCAAATAGTGCAAAGTCAAGGATTTGGAGACCAGGGCTTGGGCTACTAAATATAGGAAAACCAACCGCAGTTACGCCACCACCATTAATCTGAAAATGTAGCAATCCTTGTGGGAATATCATGAGGTCTCCCTTTTTCAGAGTCTTCACATAGACAGCATTAGCAGAAGAGATAAAACCAGCCTGAATGATACCCTGGGTCACAAGTAGCAATTCTGAAGCTCCTGGGTGGGTGTGGAGTGGTATAACACCACCCGGTGCCAAGTCTAACCGAGCGGCTGAGAGACCAAGGCCATTCACACCTGGATACTGCTCCACAAATGCTGGGGTGACTGCAGCTTTGATTAGACTTGATATGTTTCCAGCACCACTTAAGCCTGAATACACGAAGTCGTCTGCAGTGACGACACCAGCGCTCTTGCAGGAGTAACCTGCTGGCCCTTGTGGACCTTTCAGATCGGCAACGCAGAAGTCTTGGACAGCTGCATTGCAAAGAGAGAAGAGGAGGGAAATGATAAGTAATGAGTGAAACATTCTTTGGGAGAATGTGGTTCACAATGGTTTGGTTTCCTTTTTGGGATGGTGTAGTTTCTTGATGAGTTTCATAGGGTTTATATAGAAAAGTACCAATTGGCTTCCTGCAAGTTGGAGTAACATTTCGCTCAAATGGCAGGATAGGAAGATTGATGAATGAATGAATGAGGGCCACACAGCATTTGATTTTGTGATGCATGTGGCCGTCAATGAACTCTCAAGAAGATCAGATTCTCAGAGAAAGAAATAAAATCTCCCTTTTTTTGCAGTTAATGACCTCATGGTAGGACAATTCTTTTGCTTGTCTTGTACAGTTGGCAAGTAGAATAAAAAGAGGGAGATGAAGCAAACAATATAGGATTAATTAGCAATAATATGCTTATCATTTAGGATTAACACAAGGATATATGATGAAAGTGGAGTGGACCAGATGCACATGGGCAAAGGAAAATCAGAGCATAAGAAGCCAATTTTTAGATAGCTAAGGACCAAGATGAAGAGGTTCCATCAAGTCTCTCTGTATTCACATGCGCACCATGAATGGCTTAGGCCTTTGTGGCCTAGAAGAAACCCCTGCCATCACGTTCAAGTTATCTTCTTTTATCACCATTGACGAATTTTCTGTTCTAGACAAGTAGGCCCTTTTCCTCATCTGGAAAATCAACAGTTAACAAGTAATGTAATAGTTAAAGTTAAAACAGTTAAGATGGGAAATGGAAATGGAGAAGGGGTGAAAAATCATATCTTCTATTCCATTTGTAATAATTGTGCTATGATCCTGATCAACAAACTTCAGATGACTTGAGATTGTAAAGACTATCAATCATAAATTGAAAATGTACTTTATATGGTAGACACAACAATAACTTGAGGCCTATACTAATATGACAGCCAAATATTTTGTACAATTAACATTACGCCCGAGTTCCAGATAATGCATCTTCATATTATACAGCCTAAAAAAATTGATTTCAAAAGACGTATCACTAAGAATCGCCACACTCCACTCCACACAGAAGTCAAGTCCAGGTCTTCTCTGATATGGCATCCTCTAAATCTCATTTTATTGATGTATCCCTGAACTGACACTGGGGTTGGTTATTCACCAAGTAGTTGGGATCTACCAAGCATTAGTTTCAAACATAGTTAATACATTAAAACCTCATCATTTGCTGCAGCAGCTGTGAACCGGCCGTTTGTGACAATAGTTGTTCTGAACTTGGTGAAGGCCTTGTTAGAGTGTTGGTACCAATGGACATTCCAACCCCTTGTCGTACCATTTCTTTAGGGCTGTTTATGTTTGTTTCGACACGGGAGGCTTCCTTCAATATGCGTATCTGATGAAATCCCAGAAGAGAAAAATTGAGATAAATGATAAAAACAAGAAATGGATCGAATACTTGAACAGATATGTCCAACTTACCATGTCCAGACGTTTCTTGTGAACATCACTTGATGATAACTACAATATTAAAAAAAAAAAAAAAACCATATGGTTAAACGAAAATGAAAATTTGAAAGCTAAATTAAACAGAGTGCTTCTTTTGAGAGGAGGGGAAGATTTTCTTACATTTTTGTTGTGGTTCTTCCACTCGTCACTTGAATATCCAGGAACGTTCAACTGCCAATTCTTCTCTGCACGTCCACAATTTATGATTGGTAAAGCTTTGTCTAATACTATAAGATTCAATATCATTACTACCAAACACGATGAATCAAGAAATTAGTAATCTAGAGCACTTTAGGTTGAATTATCACTAATGATAAAAACTTGGACAATCAAGTAGAATATAAACAATTAAATTAACAAACAAAGCCTCACCAGATTTTTTTTTCCCTTTTTTGTTTTGAAAACCATATGTTATGGCCAGTAAATAATAATCATGTGATGGTAAGAAAGTGACAAGTCAAGAAATCTAATCAAGGATCATTTGCTCTAAAGAGTCTGCAACTTTTTTTTAAAAAAAGAAAAATGGTTGTCGGGTAAGAGCTTCCCATGAATAGCTTGATCAAATAATTAAATAATGCAGAAATAAAATACTGTCATTTCACTTTGTTGGCAATAATTAAGGTGGCATTTTTCCCACTTCCTTCCCTGTATCTAGAATAGAATAGCTGAACATTTTTTCACTTTACCAATTAGCATATTCGCATTCAGAATTTTTTTCATTACCTCATAAATATCATGAATGAATTGACACTCGCTAAAATCTAAATTTGAAATCACAAAAGGGGAACATATGCTGCTGATGCATGGTATTCAAGAAATCAAGTGTAAAAAAAAAGGACCTTGAGGAAAGTAGTACACACCTAAGTGCAGCAATAGATCTTTGGATTCTAAAGTTGAGGATTTTCGGTGTTTAGCCAGATTGCTTGAAAAGGTAGTAACCTGTATTGCAATAAAGAAAAAAAAAATGTTTCAGAAGATAAACCATCCAATCACTGAGATGATAGTAGCTGATGAATGAGCCATGATCTTAACATGAATTATTAGGTACCCGTACCTCTATATAAATAATATTGCAATAGAAGAAACATAATAATCAATCCACACAACTATGAAAATTATCCACCAAAAGGACCCCAAGCCATTCGACTTGATTTATTTGCATCATCAAAATGGTGAGATGGGCGCAATAATGAGAAATATTTCGATAAGAACGCGTGGATTTTAGAAAGACCTAAAAGTGTCCACGTCAGTGTCATAGTGGCAAGGTAATCTTTTTCTAATGTTCTCATGAGGGTTGATTCACAGGTTTTTTTTTTGGTGAGAAAGAAGGGAGAATAATAAGCACAAGGGAGTATAGGCATTTCTATTAAACAGATAAATGACAGAGGAATAGACTGATCAGTCCAAACGAAGGCATACACCACTTCGTCCATTCATGGCTGACCACCTTGTTAAATAGGAAAAAGAATCCCAAAAATAGGGCCCTAAAAAGTTAATCAGGAGAAGAGGCATAGTAATTTATCATAATAACAAAATATCAAGCCACTGCCAGTGAAAATATAATCTGCACCATGAGTGAGAAGGTGCTCTTATTCTGGACTTGTGGGGCTGTACTGGCTCATAACAGAGCGTGTTGCTCCATGATCGGGACAACATGTGTAATAATGAACAATACTCAAGGGTAAGGCTAAAGGCATGGAATATCAAACTACTACCGTCAGACGACTTGAGTTTTTTTTTTATTTGAGTTTAATTATAATCTTTCCTTTAACAACAATGATCAGAGAAATAGTTGAATAGTTTCAGATATAAGGAAGATGACAAATCATGCTGCACCAGAATCACTAAGTCAACAGAATGAATAAATACAGCAGCCTAAAATGAAATAGAATCAGAATGAACAAGAATTTGGACTTAGACGGATTACAAGAGAATAATGACCTATATACATATACACATACACATGTACAAGTTTTTCATCCCAAAGTTTATCTCTGTAAAAGAAACTTCATACCAAAATCCAGATTATATATTCCAAAAAAACATAGCTTTCTGGCGATTAATGTATCATAGAATAGCATACTATTTTTGGGAAATGCTCATATATATACACACACATACAAACAAACACATGGAAGCTTTTTCATCCCAAAGTAAAAGAAACTTCATACCAAAATTCAGATTATATATTCCAAAAAAACATAGTTTTCTGGTGATTAATGTCATAGAATAGCATACTATTTTTGGGAAATGCTCCAACATGATCCTCTATGACGTTATGCAGATTTTTTTTAACTGACTTTCCATTGTAAATGTTTTGATATAATAGAACATAGTTCTTCAATAGTGAAGGACTGATTTCTTATGTGTACTGATATTGAATATTGCTTATGGCACATATGCACTTACTATCTTATGTGTAAGAAATTGGATGGAAACGTACAAAGAAGTATAAAAAAATAGTCATAGTACTAGGAGGTCTCACCGAATCAATAAAATCATCGGCAATCTCCAAGAGAAGATCTTCAACTTCAGGTTCCAGCTTTCCATGTGGGTCTACCTGTAGATATTCAAATTCAACTAAAGTGAGAACAGAATAAAAAAAGCATAGAAGCACATTGAAAACATACAGTATAAGAGATGTGATAAGTCTAGGCAGAACCTGTGAAACCAGATCTTGTATCTTTCTCTTCCCAAGGACTTGAGTGGCAGCCTCTGTCCCTTGGCTTGAACTTCCCCCAGGTGTACTAGCGCCAGATGCTGTGGCATCTGGATGTGATCCAGTCAAACTGAGAGATTTCTGGCCCGCAAGTGCAGCTATCCTAGGAGAATGCTGCTGATGCTGATGCAATACTGGTTGCAGTGATTGCTGTGGTGATGCTTGTTGAAGTAGCTGCTGTTGTTGATGAAGTGGCTGCTGTTGTAGCTGTTGCTGTGGTTGCTGTTGTTGTGACTGAGGTTGCTGCTGTTGCTGTTGATGCTGTTGATGCAGCTGTTGATGTCCCATGGACGACTGTTGCTGTACAAGCTGAGGAAACTGTTGAGGGTTCAAGGACATGTTGTTTGGATGCAATTGACTAGATGAAGCCAGTTGCTGCTGTAACAGGGCTTGTTGCCTCTGTTGAAGACGAAATGAAGGTGAGCCAGGGGTAGACATTGATGGCATTTGCTTCAGCCACTGTTGCTGTTGCAAAGAGTTCTGCATCATGGTTGGCTGCCCATTCTGAGCCAAATTGGTCAATTGTTGATTCATAAAAGCAAGATTTGCCATTCTCGGTAAGTTCTGAACCTGCAATTTAATAAAATTGACTGGATGTCACAATCATGCCTACAATTTTACAGTTACTAGTAGCTACACAAAAAACAAAATAGCAAGATTGCAGATTAAGATTATCAAATCAAATTAGCATATTAACCTATCCATTAAAGTAATAAAGTGATACTGCAGTTACTGCTATACCAAAGTTGAGCGGATTGAGTTAGAGAACATGACAGACAAATCAGCAATGATGACAATAAATAGATTTATACCATGTACCAAAATCAAAAAGGAAAGTGAGCACCACTTGAAATTAGAGACGCGTACTGATAAATATGTTTGTATGTCCTATGGGTATTATTTGTAATGCAATGAATGTTCAGCATTACAAAAATAAGTTCTATAAGATAAAAGCCAGAGTACTACACTTCTATTAGAGATAATAAACTAATATCTTTGATGAATTGCATAAATGATATCCAACCAATCACCAAAGAAACCAAACAAAGCATTAATCTTCCCTGGTTCAAATTTGGCATCTAACAATTCTAATATAGAAAGAAAAGCCCAGAGCCATTATTGTAATAATGAACATTAGATACAGAGCAAAGATGCATTGCCAATAACCTGTGGAGACGTGAGCGAACTTTGTTGAGATAATTGCTGCCTTATTTGACCTTGGTTTATTCTCTGTTGGGTATATGACGAAGCAAGGCCATTAGCTCTTAGCTGTGAGGTCAAATTCATTGACCCAATCATCCCCATTGCTTGAATTCCTTGCAAAGCTTGCCCATGAGAGTTACTCGACTGAAATTGCGGACCCTGGACTAACCCAGCTTTCTGCTTCGACTATCAAAATGTTCGGTTTCAGTGAAAATGAAAAAACAAAATATATTTAACTTGATTTCTAATGTCAACAAATTAAGAACTTAGAATTGTAATTAAACAATAGAAGGCAACTACTGAGGCATAACCCATCACCAAAGTGCCAACGTCATGCCTAGAAAGTTCCTCAATTCCACTTCAAATATACAAAAAACGAATTCACAATACTGTCTAACAACATCCCAACACCAAAGTTGCATCAATACCAATTTTAAACCAGCAAGTGCCAAGAATTCAGTACATACCGAAGCCAGTAATTGTGACTGCAAATTATACTGAGCCGTTCCAGACAACATGGGCAAATGGTTTCCCTGACCAATTAATGCAGACCGCGACAGATTCCCAGTTCCCATTTGCTGTTGTTGGTTCGGCTGTTGCTGCTGTTGCTGCTGCTGGTTTGTAGAAGGCCCACCAAAATTCATCTGACCGTAAAGTGCTGATTGCTGTCTCATCATCCCAAACTGCTGCTGCTGCTGCTGTGGTTGCATTTGGTTCAACCGAGACATTGATGGGGACCGCTGTAAAGCCTGCTGGATTTGGAAATTCGTCATCGCACTCGCATTCTGAGGTTGTTGCACCAATTGCTGTGAATGTTGCTGTTGCTGTTGTTGTTGTTGTTGCTGCTGCTGCTGCTGCTGCTGCAGAGGTTTTTGCTGGTAATCCAATCCAACCGCAGGACTCAGCTGTTGTTGTTGCTGTTGATTTTGCGGGAGAGAGATGTGCGAAAGAGGAGGAGAAGAGATTTGAGATAGCGAATGTAAGTGGTCAATCGAAGGAGATTGAGCAAGCGCAGAAGGCGATGGAATGGGAGGATTTACAGAGGAATTTGATGGATTTGATGAATTTTGTGGAATAGCGGTGGTTGAAGGTTGAACTTGCGGTTGTTGCTGCGGCGGCGGTGGGGAAGGGTCCATCGGATTCGGTTGAACCGGTCTTGGCGACGAAGTACTGTCTGCCATTGAAATTGAAGGCTGAACAAAGATGAAGATACTAATTCATGGTAGAAATTGTATCAGAAATTGCAGAGAAACAGGTGAATCCGGAGGGGAGAAGGAAAGAGGAACGGGGAAGAGAGGGCGGAGGAAGAACAAAGTGTTCGAAGAACGATCAGTAGGATTTGTACACGTCATCTGATGGACCGCTTTACGGGTGGGTCATATATAATTTTTTGTGCAAATGGGTTCAGTCAATACACGTGGATTGCTCCTTTACGTTCGATGGGAGCGTACGATTGATTACTGTGAGTGCTCCCGCATGGGATCATGTAATTAATTGATTTCCTAATTCACCTACCTGATCAAAGATTAAAAATATCGATATGGAAATTTTAATTTTACGGACATATTGATAAAATATACAAATCAACAAATATTTTGTAAGTCACGAAATTTATAAAATTTATTAAGATTAGTAATTAAGTTATTTTACTCCAAAACTAAATTATGGATATTATTATTAGTAGTCATATTCATATTGAACGAAATAGAAGACATTTTTATACTTTATTAGCATGTATGAAAGATATTAGAGATATTCATAGATATTTAATATCGATCTTGAATCATTCTATTTATGGATATATCGACATATCTACGGATATTTTCATCCTTGATCCTAATGAATGATATTTTCGTATATATTGAATATATTTTTTCTTCCCCTATCTTTTAAAAAATAAGGGTAATAATAGTTTCTTTTCTTTTTAGTTTTCTTACGACTAAAACGAGTATAATTCAATTGCCCTAAAAAAATTCTCAATTATCTTAAAAATTGTACTATTGCTTTGAGGTCAAATATTTGATTTTTTCATGTTACATATATTGGAGAATAAATAAATAAAAAGAGAGAAGATGAGTTTATGGTTAAATAACACTTCGATCCCATCTAATTGTTTAGCCATTTACTTAAGTTTGTAATAGGTCAAAGTGAACATAATTAATTGTATTTGGCATATACTCCTCTCATTGAGTTTGGAAGTACTCATTTCTATACCTCTACTGGTTGTTTAAAAAGAAACCAACCGATTAGTATCCCTAAACTTTTGGGAATGAACGTGAATAAATTTAGTTCTTAAATTGACATTTTAGTCTAGTAATTTGATTTAAGATAGGTTAATCCATTTAAAGATATTTTATGAAAATCAAGCATTAATAGCTTTAAAGTAAAATCCTAATGGAGAGTTTAAGTGCATATAGTGATTTTGAAAAGATTGAAATCACTTTTGTTATATATATATATATAAAAAAAAAAAATTGAAACACATATTTAGTCACCTAAATTTAATTCAGTATTTAATTTTACATTTTTAAATGTAATTCTCATATCATCAAATTTGGTTTTGAATGATTAAAAACATATTTAAAAGTAGTTTTGAAATGACAAATGATTTTAACTATTTAGAATCACTCCCAAACATGTTGTGAAAGTTTAAGCTTTCATTGTATTAAATGAGGTAATAGGAAATTTAGGAATATGAATTGATTTTCCTTCAAAACAATTGTATGGTTGATTTTAGTATGTAGCAATTTAGTCAATATACTTTAAATTTTGTAACAATTTAGTCGAACAACAAGACAACAAGTAGAAGTAGTGATCCAGAAATTTTATTGACGGACGACTTTATATAATTTAGTAAAATAAATGTAATGAGTGAGACTTGAACCTAGGTTTAAAGGGGGGCGAAAGACAGAGTTATCACGGGCTAATTAGTGGTTTTGATACTATGCCAAAGCATAAAGTTGAAGGGGCTGAGCTGATACTAAATCCTCCCCTATAGGGAAGAGGAGTGATGACAGTCAACAGTTGAAGCAAGGGTGAAGGTGAAGCAAGGATTTTGGCTGGCTAATGAAAGAACGGAATTCTTGCTTGCAAGATCTTTATAGCTATTTCTTAAGCTTAATCACAAATTAAAAAGAATGGCAATATCAAGAAACAATAGCAGATGGTAAAAGGCATTCATACATCTTAAGAATGGTCATTGACGCTGCTCTGTTTTCTCCAGTAATCTTGTCAAGCATCCTTTCCAATCTGAAACTTGTTCATTTCCATTGGCTACCTGTTGTGATATACAAGGAACACAAAATTTGAGATTACAATATAGTCAGGAGAGATGCAGCAGAAGAAAAGAAACTATTCAAACCATTAGATGTGGTCAAGGTCAATATCCTGCAGGACCCCATTTTAGATTTCTATTTCTATTTCAATGCGAGTGAGTTTGGAATGACTTTTGAAAATAGTATTTTTTTCAAACTTCTCATTGTATATTTTTTGACTTAGTATTCTAAATAGCTTTAGAATTTTCAAAAACATTTTTAGTTATCCCAAATGCTATCCTTTTTTTTCATTGATGTATGTAAGCTTTTAAGTAAGCACACTTCATAACTATCTCGCCGAATACTTGCTTGACTCTACTACATTTGGTAGTAAAGTACCTGACAGAATACTAAATCCTAAGTAGATGACCGATATGGTTTGCAATCATTCCCTCCAAACCTATTAATTTTGACCTATAAGAACTTTAAAAAGTGATTTTATAAGATTCGAAATACTTTTCATCGTTGCAAAAATCCTCTCAAATTTACCCTTGATCTATTCTATCTCACGAGTACTGGATGCCTTACCTCAGATTTTCAAGTGTAATGAAATTTATCAAAAATAATCCTAGGCGTTCGGCATAAAGATCAAGTTTACCAACCTCAAATGCGAACCCTCCTTTAGGAATCACATCAGTAGCTTCTACACAAATGAAGGCGGCATCCTCCTTGCTGAGAGTTCCCGTAGTTGCACAACCCTGAAGATTAGCACCGAATACGCAATACAACGATTTATTATATGTAAAAATTAATAAGGTGTCCTATCTCAAGTCTCAATCAAGTTCCATACATTCCCTTAAATAAATAAACCAGTCGTGTTTGAATCAGTTATTGACTATATCAGTTGGCTGTTAATAGAGGAACTTTTTTCTGGAGCCAAATAGAGGAGCATTTAAGACAGAAGAATAACCTCTTCAAAGCTGAATCCTTGATTCCCACCAGGTATATCTTTCAACAAGCCAGCTCGTATGATGGTATAAGGAATTTCTGATGCCACTAGAACTGCTTCGTCTTGCTCAGCCAGTTTTTTTGCATTGCCTTTAAGAAGGGCTTGGACACCGCTAGCACTTCTATAATTGGATAACTGCAACCTTATTAAGTCGAGACAATGAATATAGATTGAAGGATTGGTTCTGGTCAGGTTCATACAAACACAATATTTGTTTCGACGAATTTATGTATGTTCAAAGAGATGGGGGAAGGACAGGGAGCTGGAAGTATACCCGAGATAAGAGAACTATATGTTGCACCCCTTTCAGGCTTGCAGCATTGGATAAGAAACCTTCCTGGTGATATGATTATTAACAAACCTGATGAGTTAATAACCATCACACCTCCCTTTTATAAGGCTCAATATATTTACATGAAAGTTTGAACTCAAGGAGTTCAAATATATGCTCATCATGCTCCTAACCTGAGATTAAATATGAACTTATATCCATATCATTAATTCTCCTGATAGTGGAAAATCCAGGAAGGAATTAATCCAGCAACGTAAGATGACCCAGAATTTTCGTTCTTATCTTTCACATATTTATAATGGAATCTCTATGAAATGGTTGATATTTTCATTCACACGTCTTACATCTTATATCCATGTCCAGCGCTAAGTTGATTTTTATATCTATGCCACTTGTTCCCTCTAAATATTATTTCAAGAAAACTAAGATTGAATGCGATGAAGTCAGAAATCTAAAGGTGCATTATAGTTGATGGGGAAATGATATATCATGTTGTCTCGAGCATTTTCAAATAAAAACTAGAGGGAAATTTTAGGGGAAAATAATAACAGATTGAAATTGAATGTCCATACTTTTGGGCATATTATAGTGCGAACTTCTCTTAGAGCTTTCTTCAACAATGGCTCATCTTTGATATCACCGGCTACTGGCTTTGCACATGAATTCAGAACCAAAATAACCAATAGTTCATTTGAGATGGGGAAGAAAAAAAACGCAAAAAACATGGAATTAACAGCAAATGTGGCATACTATCTAGATTCTGCAAGCAGTATTCCTATAATTTGAATCAACCCACCTCAACATATAATCCAAAAGCTTCAAGGGCAGCTTGCTTATCCTTCACCAACGCCTTGACTCTGGCTTTTTTCACTATCAACGATAATATCACCATCTGCATTGGGTAGATGTCACTTGGTTGGATACAAAATTCAGTAATTGATCACATGTCACACCTAATGGTTTCAAGAGGCAGCTACCAAGCAGTTACTTACAGAAACGAAAGGGAAGTTCTATTGGACTAGCCATAAATCACATTGTTCGTATCTTCATTTTCATTCCAATCGAGTTCAATGGAAAAATTATAATGCAAAAAAACACACCTGACCCATCTCAGTATCCCCATCAGTCACCAAAATTGCATCCCTGATCGTACCTTCCTCTGTACTAAAGAAACGAACTCAACCCCAGAACAATAATAATAATAATACGTACAAAACAATCAGTTCCTATACACATTACCAGAATATTCATCCTCGTCTTTAAGAGCGGATTCATCTTTAGAAACAAGGTCAGGCGCCCCATACCATTTCCTTAACTTCGGACCGCCTAAAATCAAACAAGAAAGCGAACAAAAATCAAAAGATAACAGTAAGAGTAACTAAAAAAATAATATCCTAATCTAACAAAATCGTGAAACAGAAGATTTTTCCGCCTGCGAATTTGTTTGTGGGGAATTTGAAGAGCACCTTCAATATAGTCAAGAATTTGATCCATGAAACCGATCTTCTTCTTGGCCAAGCAACGAAACCGTTCGTGCCTTCTGGAGATGAGGATGAGTGGAGAGGAATTTCGCCATTTGAGAATTGGATTCAGTTCAGTGAAGGGGATGGGAACAATGGAATGAAGAAGGGGATTGCTGAGCATTTGGCAGAAGCTTTTTTTCACTCTCTCTGCTCTCAACCAACCACTTCCGTTTCCCGCTATTTGGAGGGGATAACAATGTGAAATTCCAATACCACCCTTCTCTCTTTCGCCATTTTGACAACTTGAGCCCTAATTTGAGCGAAAATAGTCTTTTTCACAATTATTTTGCCTTGTGAAGTATTCTTGTTTCAAAATGAGGTAAATTAATATTAAAAATAGTAAAACATACAACTATTTGCAAATATGGCAAAATTAATGTGAAAAGTTTAAAAATCCCTCGGACTCACTAATACACAATTTTAAACCATATCACTAATATACAAATTTAGTCCAAATCGATTTCTTTCCAACTATTTGCATATATTTTTTTATTATTATTCTTTATAGCTTTTTCTTCAACGTTTTCATCTGTATACTTTCATTTTTTGTTCTTTGAAATAAATTCAGTGTTTTTTTGTTAGTTTCTTTTTTTGAGTATTTTTCTTCAATGCATTTTTACTCCATTGAGTTTTTATAACCAAACAAGTTTATGATTAGTTCACATCTTTATTCAAAGGATGGTTGTTCGCACGAGATTTATAGAGAAACTTATTTCATGTTATTTTAACAGTGATTGTTCGCAGGAGGTTTATGAAAAAACTTGTTTCGTGTTATTCTAATAGTGGTTGTTCGCACGAGATTTATGGAGAAACTTGTTTCATGAAGTTGAACTTATGTTGATTTAGATTTAATGTAGATATGGTTCGATCTCTAGTAATTGATTTTCTGATTCTCTCCTGGTTGAATGTGTATGCTTGACTCGAGAAAGTGGAAGGCATGTTGTTCTTAAAGTCAAAGTATTGGAAGAAACTTTGTATCTTCGAGTGACTTGTGTCTTAGGACTACGTGGCTTAAGAAGTTTGGGAGTCTTCTGATTGTTGGAAAATTTTGTATATATTTGACACACATTCTTTTAAGTCAACTTACCAAAATGTAAATTTAGGTCGAAGTTTTGATTTTATTTTTTGACACAAAATTTTGATTTGAATTTAAGTAGAATTTATGTTCTACATAATTCAAAGTTGAACTTAGTGTAAAATTGAACTTCTACCCAAGATGTTTGGGATAGAACGTGCAGATGAGATTTGAACTCCACTCAATTTTATTCGGGATAAAATTTCGGATTATGTCCTAATTTAAATTTAAGATAAATTAGAGGTATTAGCCACAATATAATTTGACTTGAGGATAAAAGCCTTCGATAATTTAAATTTGGGATAAATTTTGAAATATGGTCAAACTTTAATTTGAGATAAATTTGAGGTTTTATCCACAACTTTATTAGACTTGAAGATAAAAAGCCTAGCATGACTTGAATTTGTGATAAATTTTAGAATATGACCAAATTTTAATTTGAGATGAACTTGAGAATTATCTAAAAAAATTAATTTGACCTAGGATAAAAGTTACACCTAAATTGAATTTGGGATAAAATTTAGAATATAGTCAAATTTTAACTTGAGGTAAATTTGAGATTTTGTCCACATTTTTAATTTGACATGAGAATAAAACCTAAGTTTAAATCATGTGGACTAGGAATAAATTTTGGGATATTCTCCCAATTTAAATTTGATGCAAATGGATTTTGATATTTTCAACATTTGATTCAAGGCTAATTCATTTAAATCTATCAAAATCTTAAGTTCAAATTTAAAAGATAAGATATTTTAATTCATATCTTATCAAAATCTTCCAAAGAGACGTGATTTTAGTAGAAAATCTAAATTAAATTAGAAATTCGAATTCAATCTTGATCTCGATAAATGGGCTCACCACACAGATTCTTCTCATCTTCCACTCCTACTCTCATCTTTTTTCTTTTTTCCTTCATCTTTCATTCCTACGTTTTATTCCTCTTTTTTTTTTTCCTTTTTTTTTTTCCTTTTTTTTTCTCGTTTTTTTCCTCTCTTTCTTTTTTTCTTTTTCTCTTTTCTTTTTTTTTTCCTTTATTTTCCTTCCCGGTTACCCTTTTTTTTCCCTTTTCCCTCTTTTTTCTTGATTTCTTCCCTTTTTTGCTTTCTTTTCTTCTTCTTCTTCTTTTTTTTAAAAAATGTTTTTTCAAATCCTTTCTTTTTTTTTCTTTATTACTATTTTTTATTTCCTTTGTCCATCATTTGAAACTAATTTTTTTTATTAACTTTCTTCCATTGTTTTTTTTTCAAGCATTAAAACTATCGGTGACTTACATTTGAGGGAGTAACTTTTTGCTTTGTCAATTTCCACATATTTTGTAGAGGTAGGTTTTTTCTTCTTCTTTTCTGTAACAAAGAATGAACTGGGAGGTGGTTCAAGGTTTCAATTTTAGTGTCCCTTTTGTTTCTTTCTTAGTATTACATTGACTTCGATCTCAATGTTCCATTGACTTTGATTTCAGCGTTTTATTAACCTTGACCTCAGTGTTCTGTTAACTTTGATCTTAGTGCGTGACCTAAGTGTTCCGTCAACTTTGATCTCATTATTCTACCAATTTGATCTCGATGTTTCGTTGCTCTCGATCTTGGTGCTCCGTTGGCTTTGATCTCAGTGTTTCGTTGACTTTGATCTTAGTGTGCAACTTGAGTGTTCCATCGGTTTTGGCCTCAGTCTTTGACTTGAGCATTCCGTCTACTTTAATATATGTGTTCTACTGGCTTTGATCTCAATGTTCCATTGCCCTTGATCTTGATGTTTTGTTGGCTTTGATTTCAATGTTTCGTTGACTTTGATTTTAGTGCGTGACCTAAGTGTTCCTTAATTTCGGCCTCAGTTTTTGACTTGAGTGTTTTGTCGACTTTGATCTTAGTTCCATTGGCCTCGATCTTAGTGCTTTGTTGGTCTCGATACCAATGTTCTGTTGATTTTGATCTTAGTGCGCGACCTAAGCATTCCATCGATTTCAGCCTTAGCGAGTGTTTTGATCTCAGTGTTTTACCGACTTTGATCTCAGTGTTTCTTTGGCCTCGATCTTGGTGCTCTATTGGCTTTGATCTTAGTGTTTTGTTGACTTTGATCTCAGTGTGAGACTTGAGTGTTTCATCGATTTCGACCTCAGTCTTTGACTTAAGTGTTCCATCGACTTTGATCTCGGTGTTCTACCGACTTTGATCTCACTGTTCCCTTGGCCTCGATCTTGGTGCTCTATTAGTTTTGATCTTAGTGTTTCGTTGACTTTGATCTTAGTGCATAACCTGAGCGTTCCATCAACTTTGATCTTAGTGTTCAACCGACTTTGATCTCATTGTTCTATTGTCTTTGATCTTGGTGCTCTATTGACTTCGATCTCAGTGTTCCATTGACTTTGATCTTAATGTGGGACCTGTGCGTTCCACCAGTTCCACCCTCAGTTTTTTACTTTAGAATTTCATCGACTTTGATCTCAGTGTTCTACCAACTTTGATCTTAGTGTTCCATTGGCCTCGATCTTGGAGCTCTGTTGGGTTCGATCTTAGTTCGCGATCTGAGGATTTCGTCGACTTCGGTCTCATAGATGATACGGAGCTAGGTAAACTAGACTTAATCTTGCAAATGAAGCAGAGCTATAAAGACTAAACTTGATCTCACATATGAGGTGGAACCAGGCAACCAAGGCTTGATCTCGTAGATGAGACAGAGCCAGGAAGACTTGACTTAATCTCATATATGAGGCAGAGTCAAACAGACCACATGTGATCTCACATATAAGGCGGAACCAAGCAGCCCGGACATGATCTCGTAGATGAGGAAGAGCCAGGTGGACTAGACTCCATCTTCGTATATGAGGCAGAACCAGACGGACCAAACTTGATATTACATATGAGATAGAACCAGGCAAACCAGACTCGATCTCGCAAATGAGGCAAAACCAGGTGGACCAGACTTGATTTTGCATATAAGGCGGAGCTAGGTAGATCAAACGTAATCTCGCAGATAAAGTGGGAGCCATGCAAACTGAACTTGATCTCGCATATGAAGATGCATCGTCGAAGCCTCCAATCTTGAGCAAGTGAAGTGAAGTGAGCCATACTAGACTTTGTAGATGAAATGCCACTTTAGACGAACGATGCCCTAATATTAAAGATAAAGGGATACCTTAAACTTGAAGATGAAGGAGTAACAATGAAGCCCCTGAGCTTAAATTTTATGAAGCATTGAAAAATCCTTCGAACTTGACTTTGAAGAAGCATAGACAAAGCCTCCGATGCTGAAATTAAAGAAGCATGGAAAAAACCTCTGAACTTGATTTTGAAGAGCATCTATAGTTGAGGTGAAGAGTCAAACTATAGACGCGTGTTGCCTTAAACTTGAAGCAAGCAACGCCAACACTGCTTCTTTATTTAAATGAGTGGAAAGATGATTGAATTTTCCAGCAAAGACCTTATTATATGCATCCAAACTATATGGTATCGTGTAGACGACATGCGCCTTCAATTTGTTGTGTCACATCTTTACTAGGGATCACTACTACAAAATCAACATTATTTGACACTTGTAGTTTTCAACTACTTGATGTTTCTTTGGAAAAAAATGTTAAGTAATGGCCTTTTTCGAAAAGAAAATGTCAAATAAAATAGTTAAAAAAGCCAGAGATTGACAGAATATTTTGGATATTTTCACGCTAACCATTACTTGACACGTTTTTCATGTCAAGTAATATAAGGTTTTACTTGACACATTTTTCGTATCAAATATAAGAAGCTCTTACTTGACACGTTTTTCGTGTCAAGTAAAATATAAAACTAGTAAAAGGGTTAAATGCCCTAGATTGAAACCTCCACTTCCTCGTTTTCTCTCTTACAAACCCCCTCCCTCTATCCCTCCCCCCCCCCCCCCCCAAAACCCTCTCTCTGCAGCACCCTACCAGCCCCAGTCGACTCTCGCTCTCCCCACGCCGGCAGCCGACCAACTCCTCCCTCAGCCACCACCTCCAGCTGAAGCTGTCTGTCGCCGTCGAGCCCAACCGCTTGTGTGACCAGATGTCGCCTCTCTCCTCGCTGACGATCAAGATATGCGTCCCTCTCGCTCGTCGCACTAGAGCTGAGCTCAGCCCGCGCCGATCTGTGCAGTGCAGTCGAGTGCGTCGACAGCCGGTTTGGAACATCACCATCCTCGCGCCAAACGTCGTTCCGCCATACAGCCGCACTGCCCCTGTTCTAGATTCAGTCAATTCTCCACGGGATCCACCATTATTATCCTCAACGGTCGCCGTTCCTTGGGATTTTTTGCCAGATCGTGGAGTTGGGTGAAATTTTGGGTAAGTTGGGTTCCTCTGGTGAGGTTAGTGGGTTCTTATTATTTTGTTATACCCATTGGTCTTACGTGGGTTTAATGTTTGGTTGGGTTGAGACCCCTCAAATTGGCTTGTATCTGCATTAAATTTCGTGTTCGAGACTCGAGTGAAGCGTCGATTTGAGCAAACACTTCGGGTAAGTCTATTTTTCATGAATCTGAGGGCTTGTTAGTCTATGAGTTAGCCATGAAGAATTGTAACATCTTCTGTAATAATTTTCTTGTTTGAATGTTTGATGATAAGATTGATTTTGAAGTGTTGGAAGGAGTTGAGTTGCTGTCCAATAGGTTTTAGACCGATCTTGGCAAGGTTTTGGTATGTTTGAAGTTTAATATTAATAGTTCTTTGTTACCCATTGATGTATTGCTCTAATAATTGAGTTATTTTCAATTGTTGATATTCAATTCAAAGATTTCAAGGGATTGAAGCCACTGTCCAACAAAGTTAACGATATTTGGACGTTTTGATAGGTATTAAGGCCTTGAAACTCTTTTGGAATTGTTACATAGTTGCTGGAATTTGGGTTTGTAACCATTATTATTGAACTTTTCGTAGGTTGGATTACTTAATTGTAGTTTTGAAGTGCATTCGAATCAAGCCACACTTTGGGTAACCTATTTGGAGTTAATTGGTTATTTTGGTGAATGAAATTTTGAAGAAATTTTTTATTGCTTGTAGATAAGATTGGGCTTCTAATATTCTCTTCTACTAATTGATTCCTGTATTAGTTTTCTATTAAAGATGCACTTTGATTTCCTTTATAGAGGGATTACAATTGTGTCAAATCACTTTCGCTTGAAAGTTGTGAAAGTTGGGGAAAAGGTATCTGCATTCTTCTATTTTAAATTTTAGCATATGCTTGATTTGTTGATAATCTTCTTCCTCTTCATTATATTTTCTCAAAACTCTCCCATCTTCCTTCATTTTGCAGCGAAAGGTAATTGTGTCCTCCTGAGGCTGGATATGGTCAAAAGAGAATGAATGAAATCTCAGTAAGTCCCTAACTTTAAGTGGTAGATATTTTTAAAATTTCGAGTATGATATTTTTCTATTGCATAAAGTAAGCCAATCATGTATATTTTTCTTTGTGCGTGTCTTTTTGTCATTGTTGTATCTTAACACTTATTTTTATTTTTTGAAATTTGATGTTATCACCATTTATTCTATTTTGCAGGTTGACTTGCTTAAACATGGCTTGCCTTACCCTTATTTCTCGATCTTAGACTTCAAAGCTCAATGTATAGATTAAATAATGTACTTTGTTGAAAGGTTACTTATTAAACAATTTGTCACTTTTGTGTTGTTGAAAGTTGAGTTTTGTATACAAAAGCAATTTTTAGTGAATATATTGAGTTGATAGATCTTAAATGTATAATGTTTATTTAGTTGATGTAATTGTATTGTTGGAATACAAGGTGGAAAATGAGAATCTCAATTGAGGCATTTAATTTGAAGAAAAAAAAAAGACATATACTTGAAAAATGAAAAACAACAAGAGTATTATCTTGAGGCATTTAATTTGAAGAAAAAAAAAAGACATATAATCAATGTTAAGAATCAATAAACATGACATACCACCAATTTCAAGTGTATTATCTTTCTTGACACGAAAATTGTATCAAGAAACATTTGTCTTGGCATTTTTTTGGAGTCAAGTTATCACATTATACTTGACAGTCGAATACTCGATGCTTTTATAAGCATCAAGTATACCCTCTACTTGACATAGGAAAAATGTCACGTAATCCAATTTTTGTAGTAGTGGATAAACGTCTTCAATTTGTTGTGTTGTCCCCAGTAGGGATGAACATCTTCAATTTGTTGTATTGTCCTTAGTAGAAATGAACAACATCAATTTTTGTAGTGCATACGTAGGGTGATTATGCCACTTTCTTTCTTTCTTTCTTTCTTTCTTTCTTTCTTTTTTTTTTTGAAAGTGTTTGATAGACTAAACTTAAATTTATTTAAGTTTCCTACGTACCCTTAAAGAAAGGGATCAAGTCATAATATAGTTCAAAATTGTATTTTTTTTATAATGCAATTGAACTTAAATCTCTTTAAGCTATCTACGTACCCTTTATAATGAATAGGGATCAAGTTATAGCATAGTTCAAAAGTGTTTTTTTATAATGCGATTGAACTTAAATCTCTTTAACCTGTCTATGTACCTTTTATAATGAATATGGATCAAGTCATAATGTAGTTCAAAAGTTTTTTTTTCCATTCACCTTACAAGCTCATACGGACCAAGAGCACCATGCAGTTTATATTCTTAAAATAAGGATTTTTTTTTTTACATATTTATCAAGCATAAAATTTCTTAAGAAACTTCCATTGACTGGGCCATTTCTTAATCCATCTTGATCAACTATCTTGTTGCTCTATTTATGTAGACTTCTTTGACGATGTAGAATCCATTCCATTTAGACGTGAACTTATTTCCTGTATGTCTCGTCATGATAATGTGCCTTTTTACAGCAAGTATCAGATCACCAACTTGAAAAGATCGAGGTTTCACGTGCTTATCAAAGGCTCTAGACATTCGTGCTTGGTAACATTCCAACGCCTGTTAAGCATACAACCCCTTTTTCGTCAAGTGCTTCTAACTCTTGAAGACATAACTTGGCATTGTCTTTATGGTCAACCCCTCTTGCACTGCCATTCTCAGTGATGGGATCTCTCTTTCTAGAGGGAGACGACTACACTCCATAAACAAGAGAATATAGTGTAACTCCTGTAGGGGTAAGATGAGTTTTCAATAAGCCCATAATGCTTCCCCAATCTTATTTTGTCAATCCCTTTTCGACTTAAAGACAATTTTCTTCAGTAGATTGCACAACATCTTGTTGAATGCCTCTGCCAACCCGTTGTAGCTACGTTGTATATGAATGACTTGTATTGTTTGTGTTGGGATTGGTGTCCTAATTCTCCCAGAGTCTCGTAGTTTGTAATCTATATACATTGTTACAAATAAAATAAGAGTTATTTTATCTGACATTACTCATATCCAATAAACAAAGCTCTATGGTTATTGTATGTAAACTTAAGCATGTATATGAGATATACAAGTGGATCATGCCTTAAGTGATAACTTAAATAGGTCTGTAGCATAAGGATTAATGAGGGATACCTGATCCTGGTGACACTACAGATACGACCCGCTTTGAAAAGGTTTGCAAGTGTTGTGAACTACTACAAATGGTAGATCCTAACCATTCATGTGGAGACTGCGAACGAGAGTGTCTTATACAAAGAGTTTGTATAAGACAGGACCATAAGATGACTAGTCTCTGTATACAACACCGTTGATACTGGAGACTTACATCTCACCTAAACGACCATAGGTGACATGACCTCATTCCTGAATGTTTCGGGAACTCTTGCCTTTGAGGGTGGTCCTTTGATTAGTATGGGTGAAAGTGGCCAGATTGCCAATTCAACATGCCTACCTTTTTGGGGATTTGTCTGATTTGGGAGCTAGAAACTCAGTTACACGAGATGGAATTCACTCCTTCCCCGAAGTAGGGGTAAGTAGATAGATTGCTCCCTTAAGGGCTGATTCCGGGGCTTGAACATAGTGGCCACAACTTCTCTTTGGAAGAGAGGACTGATAACGGGCAGAAATGCACTTTATCATAGTGCTAAGTTCTTAAACAATGTTGGATTAGGTTGATGAAATATGTTAATTTGCGTCCATTAAGCATCAATTTCATAATATTGCGGTCGCATGCGTTCATCGCATTAGAATAGTTGATTTTTGTATTTTTGTGCAGAATATGCGTTGACGCAATGCAAAAATTGCGATCATAGGAAATCATTAGTCGAGCGCAACTTCACCACAAGGATTTGCGATGATTGTGTTCACAAACATTCACCCGAGAAGAATCACCGCAACTTGATCAGCGCAACATGGTGGGCGTATCTGGGCGAAAGGCTTAACTTAATCGCGATGGTACAGAAAGCTGATGACAGTCGAATCCGAATTAAGTTAACAGTCGTGACGATCACAAGTACATTAAGCTTTTCAGTGACAAATAATCGGTGCATTAGTCAGGAATTAAAAGTCGTCCCATCTGAACAATCATGAGAGAGAAGTCGTCTTCACCTTGGATGTCTATAAATACCAGAGGCAACCTTCAGAGAAGGGTTCACCATTCTTTAGTTTGAAGTTTATAGCACGTCTTTGTTCATAGTTTTCTTTATTTTAAGGCGGACGCGAAGGAGGAGGTTATGCCGGCAGATCGTTCCGGTAAGCTTGGGAGAGCGCCGGAAAACTTCAAGACAGAGAGAGGGTCGACGCCTGTGGAAGCAGGAACATTTAGAACTGAATAGAGATTCAGTGTAAAAGCCTCGGTCAGCAAGGAATTGCTACTAGGCTCTCTACCTTTAACTTTCATTGTTATTTTGTACTCAACTCATTTATAAAAATGGAATTTCCTTCTCTATATTTGTTCACTTCTCTGTTATTTACGCCATGAGTAGCTAAATCCATTGAATAGGTTGAGAAGCATTTTAGCTAGCACGACTAGGGAATCTCATGCTATGCGATTATCTTGTATTATGTATGCTTCATTCATCCATTAGAGATACTCGGGAGGGTAGTCTAAGGACAGGATCTAGACTTGGGAAGGTCAGGTTAGAATCTAGGCTCGGAAAAGCCAGATTAGAACACATAATTAAGAGATAGAAGCTTAGAAATGAGCACTATTTGTTATCAATGCATTGCATACATCCTAAAGATATGGATATGATTGTATGCGGTCACCTTGCTTTTATGCATTTTATATCATTGCATAGGACAAGAGTAGAGACTTAGGGATAAGCTTTATGGACACTTTTGCATTTAACACATGCGTCCTAGACTTAGAAGCATCGCATTTGCATTGGAAAATGACTTGCTGTGCATGGTTGTAACATGATCGCATAGTCTGACGCATTCCCAAGTAACGCTAGCTAAAGATCTTCTCAACCCGTTCATCGCATACTCATTGCATCTATCACACAACTGACTTTTCTCAAATCTGCCGCATTTGTTTATTTTCTCATTAACTCAATCAACAACAAACCAACAACTTATTTACTTGGTTACCGCAAGGTTTTCATAAAAATTATCAACGCATCCTGTTTTCACAAGTCCCTGTGTTCGACCCTGGACTTACCAGGAAACTCAGTGGAATTTACACTTGGATTCCACTGAGGAAACTTGAGTGCACAATGCAATTTCATTAACGCATATCATCCACATTTCCACTTCATAAAATAAAGCATCAAGGACTCAGTCATAGTAGGACTATGACTTATGTTCATTAGAGGGATCAATGGTACTTAACGAGTTAGATGTAACTACAGGGGCATAACGGTTATTGGCCCAGCTGTACTTACGGACGATCTGTGAAGGGTTATCGCACTGTTGATTGGTTGATATGGACACACAATATACCTTTGGTAAGGAGAGTTTAACTGTCGGTCTTTAGTGGAGTACCTGACAGTTAACGGATGGTGGATCTCTTGACTAAAGAGTTCAGTTATTCACGTACCGTTGGAGCTTCGAGCTATAGGTTCATAAGGTCCCCTTGGTAGCTCAATGGATTCAAGTCGAGAATCAGTTCTTGGTGTTGATTTGAAATGTTCAAATTGACAAGAGGTAATTCGATTATATATGATATGATCCGTATGGTGTATAAGATACATCAAGGGGAGGATTAATGTAAATGAGATTTACATTAAGTATCATGAAATAGAAAAAGAGCTATGGTTTATATGTTTCATGAGATGAAATATTAAAACTATAAGTTATAAATATAGTATGGTAAATTGGTTATCATATATATTTATAATAATAATAATTATTGGATAATTATCTCTTTTTCTGTAATAACTAATTGAGTAAGAGGTTATTGGTGGTTTCATGGTAGTCTGAGATAAAAGGAAAAATATTTTCCTAAATTTAGTAGATTTGAGAAAGTTGTTATTCTCGAAAATTACTTGTGGTTGACTGTCAAGTGAATGAGATTCACTAAACGATAGTTGAAGAGAGACTAAACGATCGTGGAGTGACACTACACAAAAGTCACTCAGCTGGTCGGTAGCTAAATGATGCGGAGCTTCTTCTAAACGATTGGGCATCGTCTATACGATAGACCATGTCATCTCCCACTTGCTCAATCGTTTATACGATTTTTCCTCCAGTCTTGTCCTCTAACCAAGTCCACACAGAGCTCACACTTCTGGATTCTCAGACCAAGAATACCAAGGTAGCCATTGTGGTGGTGTCGTACTCAACTCGACATAGTCAAGGTTATTGGAGGTCGTTCGCTGTGTTCGTGATCTTGGAGATCGCTATGTTTGTTGTCGCTGTAATCGTGCTGTGTTATGGTCGTAGTGTTCGAGCGCTCGGGGTTGCAGTCTTGTTGATTGTTCGAGCATTCATGATCGAGGGGATTTGAAGACGAGTCTTCAAAGGTATGTTAATCTTTCATTTGATCTTATTAAAAGCATGTTGTAATTTCGTTTTATGCATAACCTATAGTTTCTGTTTCTTGACTGTAATTGTGTGTGTTCAAATACGTATGGAATTTGGAACAATCATTCTGCTACTCATGGAAATCCTCATGTCTGATTTCCTTCAATTGGTATCAGAGTCAAGTTATTCTGATATTCCAAATTTCACTTCTGTTTTAAACTTCTTTTACAATCGTGGTGGGTTTTCTGCATTGCGTTTAATTCTTAAATGCGTTTGTGGATGGTGTTGATGAATGTTTACAGGTTTAATTGTCTCTGATTAAAGCTTTCTTTAAATTACAAAGTGTTAATTTGTAAGGGCCCCTGTGTTTTTTAGCATAATTAACATGCAATCGAGTCTGTAATTCAAAGTGTTTGAGTTTTTCGAGTCATTCGTGATGAAGTTTCGAAGCATGGAGATGCGGTTCTCAGCGAAGAAGAAAACCAAGAGTTGGCGTGTCGTGTAGCCTCAGGTAAACGATCGTTGGGATTTAACTAAACAATCGTGTAGATTTTTCTATGTGATTTTGTAGTATTTACTAAACGATCTTTTAGCTAATGCTAAACGATGGGGTAAATCGTTTACTCTATCGTGTAGCGTTTATTGCCCGATCGTGGAGATGATGGAGGTAGATGATCGTAGTGGGAGCATACGATGCTCATCGTTTAGAAAAAGGTGCGCGCTAAACGATCATGTAGTTAGCATGCTCATCGCATAGTCACTGCCTACACGATCACGCGGTATACAATATGAAGGCGCTCGCTCAGTGATTGTTTAGACAATAGTGCTTCACCGCATGTTGTCATTAAGATGATCGTATAAGGCTTACGTTGCAGAGCGCACTGTACAATCGCATACCTCATGCTTCATTGCATAGTAAAAGGTACACGATCGTTGCTAAATGATCGTTTAGCTCTGGGAGCGTTGGTAAACGATTGAGTAAAGCGTTTGCTCTTTCGTGTAGATGATTGTGGGGAAGTTTGGTACACGATTAGTGGAGACACGAACTTCGACCGGACGGTTCAAGACCCGGTTCTCCTGTTTGAACCGGTGGCTTGTTTTTTTTGTAATAGTTAGCTTTAGTTTTTGAGGATTCTGAGGCAATTTTACTCGATTCATCAACATTTTGTTTAATATACATGAGATGTATGTGGTTTATATGGCATAATGTATGACATATAGATTTGAAACCTACCTTAGGTTGTGCAATTATTCATGAATCATGTATTATAAGTGTTATAATATAGCATGATGAAATTACAAGAAAGCATGCACATGCATCATGAAACATAAGAATTATATTTGTGCATGCAGTAAGCATATTCATGCATCATCTTTATATTATAAGCATTATAGTATAAAGGTGAATGGAAGCATGTTTTGCTTAATTCGTTGCTTGTTTGTATAAGTATATAAAAAGGTAGCAATGAATGAACAATGCATGGAGCATGACAGTTAGGATGTTTATAAAAGTTATGAATGCCTTGTATGTGTTAGCTTTACGTTTTGAATGGTTTTGGTTGTTTTTGTTAAAATATTATAATAGAAATTAGAACTAAAATTGATAAGAAAGAGTTACATGTGGACTTAGGGTGAACTCATGTTTTAAAAGGGTTTTAAAATTGGATTGAGATAGACCTAAGTTCAAGGTTCTAATGGGATTAGCAACCTAGTTTAATGTTTCTAAATCGGTTTAATAGTATTAAACTGATTTGCATAAAAGATTAAAATTGTATTAAATATATCTATAAGGAACCTTTTGTCTAAGGCAGGTTTTGTCTAGGCTGGGGTACTTAAGCTGACGGAAACGGAACACCCCTACCTGGGAAACTACTTGGAAAGTTGAATTAGATAGATTTTCTGCAAGCATGCGACAGTTGGTCAAAGACTCCATTAAAGAGTTTAATGGATGATGATCGAAAGTTGTTTCAACTATCCAAGGTAAAAGTTACTCTTGGGCAAACCTAAAAAGTGACTTAGTTAAAATTCTTAGCCGTGTTTTTTTCTAAGTAAACTAAACCCTAGATTATAAAATACTCAGTGGGAGGAAGCGATGTATCATATATGTCAATGATTCCACTCACGTTTCTCCTTGAATGTTCATGCCGTGAGATTCATGCTTAGCTTCGTGGTGCCATGGGAGCATCCTCTTTCAGATGGTGTTTGCATGAGTTAATATCAAGGTGGACGCGGAGAGTATTTATAGTAAGTGGGTGAAGGGTGGGTGTCAACACGTTCTATAGTCTCTGTCATTAGTTCATACCGTGAGATCATTCTGTACTCCCTCGTGGCGCCCTGGAAGTGTCCCCCTTCAGATGGGTTTTGTGCAGTTGGTCAAGATCAAGGTGAACTCCAGAAATGGATAGGGTCGCTTTAGGTTTTGCCCCAATTGGATTTTCCCCTTCGGATTGGTTGCTTGGGACAGATCTCTAGGGCCTAAAATGACGGGTCACACTTACGGGAAATTGTTAAGTAAGTTAACGATTTCTTGACCAAATCAATGATGGCTCGTCGTTATAGAAACAAGAGTTGTTATGTTATTAATGGTTGGTTGAGAATTTCTCAATTCAGAGAAGGGATAATTGACCTCCCTTCGGCGGCTTTTGTCCCAAACCTTTGAAGCTTCATTGCAAAACTAGATGTCACACGGGGTATCATGTTAGTTTTACTATTATTGGATGTTGTATGTTTTTTCAACGGGTATTTGCTTAAAACCTAACATAGGTCAATGTGTTTTTGTTTGCAGCAACGTGTTTGTATTTTCGTTTAATGCCTCTAATTTAACTGATTACATACAGTGGAAAGAGTCTTGTAAAACGTATTTCGTTATAACCAACCTCGAATTTGTCATGGTTGATGAATGTCTTCAAGTCTCGACCCTTAATGCACCATGAAGTGTTCGTAATGCATATGAGGTGTGGATGAAGGCTAATTCATTGGTCCAACTTCACATTTTGGCTAGCATACCTGATATTCTGGCCAAAAGAGTTGAAAACATAGTCATTGCAGCGAGATCATGGACTCGTTGCAAGATTTGTTTGAACGTCAGTTTTTACTTTTCAAGCACAAAGGGATGGATGACAAAACTAGTAGTGTCAGTTCCTAAGTTAAACTCCAGGAAGAGAAAGCCAGTGTTTCTGACTCTATTACAGTTCATAGAAGAGAAGTGTTTTCTGGCATTGAACTTGGAGCTTATTTAGGTTCTGATACTGATCCCACTACTCTTCAAAAAAGAAGAATGTCTAAAGATAGTAAATCTGATTTATTGGTCTTGGAGACATGTTTGGTAGAGAATGATGATTTTACCTGGATCCTTGATTCGAGTACTACTAATAACGTTAGTTCCTCTTACCAAGGATTTAGTTTCTGGCAAACGTTGCCACAGGGAGAGATGACTCTTCGAGTCGGTACTGGTGAGGTTGTTTCAGCTATTGCTATAGGCCGGCTGAAGTTATTTTTGGACAAGAAACATTATCTGTTACTGGATAATGTTTTCGTAGTTCCTCATATCAAGAGGAACTTAATCTCGGTTTCTTGTCTCATTGAATGAGGTTATACCGTCTTCTTTTCTGAGAGTAAAGTGTTTATTTTCAATAATGGGATGGAGATTGGTTTTGGTTAAATGGAAGGTAACTTATATGTACTAAGGCCATTAGCCATAAAAGCCTTGTTTAATATTGAAATGTTCAGTACAGTGACAACAACTAAAAGACCAAAGGTTTCTCCTAAGGAAAACGCCCATCTTTGGCATCTAAGATTAGGTCACATAAACCTCAATAGGATTGAGCAGTTGGTGAAAAGTGGACTTCTAAAGAGTTTTGAAGAAAACTCATTGTCAATGTGTGAATCATGCCTCAAAGGAAACATGGCCAAACGACCTTTTACTGGAAAAGGTTATAGAGTCGAGGAAGCCTTGGAGCTTGTACATTTTAACCTTTGTGGTCCGATGAGTGTTAAGGCTCGATGTGGGCATGAATATTTCATCTCTTTCATAGATGATTATTCAAGGTATGGGTATCTCTACCTAATGCAACGTAAGTCTGAAGCCCTTGATAAGTTCAAGGAGTATAAGGCAGAAATTGAAAACTTGTTAGGTAAGAAGATAAAAACACTACAATCTGATCATGGTGGAGAGTATATGAACCTCCAATTCCAGAAATATATGATAGAACATGGGATTGCATCCCGACTCTCGACCCCAGGTACACCTCAGTGGAATGGTGTATCTGAAAGGAGAAACATAACCTTGTTGGACATGGTTCGGCCTATGATGAGTTATGCTCATCTTCCAGACTTGTTTTGGGGTTTTGCAGTGGAGACTGCATGTTACATTTTGAATAACGTTCCCTTGAAAAGTGTTTCTGAAACACCTTTTGAGTTGTGAAGAAGCCATAAAGGTTGTTTACACCACTTCAAGATTTGGGGGTGTCCAACGTGCTTGTGACTAACCCAAAGAAGTTGGAACCGTGTTCAAAAGCTTACCTTTTTGTAGGCTACCCCAGGGAAATGAGGGATGGATACTTCTATGATCCGAGTGAGAACAAAGTGTTTGTTTCTACAAATGCTATCTTCTTGGAAGAAGACCATATCAGGGATCATAAACCACGAAGTAAGCTTGTTTTACGTGAGATTTCTAGTGAGACTAATACTACTAAGGGTTCAACAAGAGTTGTTGAACAGACTGACAGATCAACAAAAGTTGTTAAGGTTGGTGCATCTAGTCAACCAGCTTAAGAGTTGAGACTGCCTCGAAATAGTGGGAGGGCTATGAACCCACCGAATCGCTACATGGGTTTGATAAAACCCAGAACGTCATTTCTAATGATGGGGTCAATGATCCATTGTTTTTTAATAAAGCAATGGAGGATGTTGACAAGGATGAATGGATTAAAGCCATGAACCAGGAAATGGAGTCTATGTATTTCAATAACGTCTGGGAGCTTGTGGATTCGCCTAATGGGGCAAGACCTATTAGGTGTAAGTGGATCTATAAGTGAAAGCGAGGTGTAGATGGAAAGATGCAAACCTTTAAGGCTAGACTCGTGGTAAAGGGTTATCCCAGGTTGAGGGAGTTGACTATGAGGAAACTTTCTCACCTGTTGTCATGCTCAAGTCTATTAGGATACTTATTTTCATAGCCACATTTTATGATTATAAGATATGGTAAATGGACGTCAATATTGCCTTTGTTAATGGTAATCTTGAGGAGACCATCTACATGACTCAACCAGAGGGGTTCGTAGTTTCAGATCAAGAGCAAAGAGTTTGTAAGCTTAATAGGTCCATTTATGGGCTGAAACAAGCGTCTAGATCTTGAAACATTAGATTTGACAGTGCTATCAAGTCATTTGGCTTTGATCAGAACGTTGATGAGCATTGTGTTTACAAGAAGATCATCAACAACTCGGTAGCTTTCCCGGTACTGTATGTGGATGGTATCCTACTCATTGGGAATGATATAGGGTTTCTGATTGACATTAAAAAGTGGCTAGCTGCCTAGTTCCAAATGAAAGATTTGGGTGAGGCACAGTATGTTCTAGGGATCCAGATCATTCGGGTTCGTAAGAACAAAAGGTTAGCCTTGTCTCAGGCATCGTACGTCGATCAAATGTTGATCAGGTACATGATGCAGGATTCCAAGAGGGGTTTATTACCCTTCAGGCATAGACACATTTTGTCTAAGAATCAATGTCCTAAGACACCTCAAAAGGTTGAGGAGATGAAATATATTCCCTATGCTTCAGCTGTAAGAAGCTTAATGTATGCAATGTTGTGTACCAGACCCGACATTTTCTATGCAGTAGGGATTGTCAGACGTTATCAGTCCAATCCAAGATTTGATCACTGGACAGCGGTCAAAACGATCCTCAAGTATCTTCAGAGAACGAGGAACTACATGCTTGTGTATGGAGATAAGGATCTGATAATTACAGGATACACAGACTCTGACATTCAGACTGATAAAGATTCTCGTAAGTCGACATTGGGGTCAATGTTCACTTTGAATTGAGGGGTTATAGTGTGGCGAAGCATCAAACAAGGATGAGCATGCTAACTACAAAGGTGTTCCACTAACTCTTTCGGATGAAACAAAGTTCAAAATATAGGTTGCAATATGTACTGCATAACCCCAAAACAAGTCAGGTGGAAGCATAACTCATCATAGACCGAACCATATCTAACAGGATTCAATTTCTCTTTTCTGATACACCATTATGCTGAGGTGTACTAGGTGTTGAAAGTTGGGATACAATTCCATGTTCTATTAAATAGTCTTGGAATTTCAAATCCATATACTCTCCACCTTGACCAGATCGAAATGTTTTTATTTTTTTACTTAATGCATTTTCAACTTCAACCTTGTACTCCTTGAATTTTTCAAGAGCTTCAGACTTATGTTGTATTAAATAAATGTACTCATACCTTGAATAATCATCAGTAAAGGTGATGGAATATTCAAACCCTCATCTTGTCTTAACATTCAAAAGACCATAGAGGTCCGAATGTACAAGTTATAAGGGCTTTTTGGCTCTGTGACATTTTCCAGTAAAAGATCTCTTAGTCATTTTTTCTTCAAGGCACGACTCACATACTGATAGAGAATTTTCTTCTAACTCACTTAGAAGTCCATTATTAACCAATCTCTCAATTCTATTAAGATTTATGTGTCCTAATCTTAGGTGCCAAAGATGGGCATTTTATTTAGGAGAAATTTTGTGTCTTTTATTTTGAGTTACCGCAGTTTTAAACAGTTCAGTATTAATGAGAGTCTTTATTGCTAATGATCTTAGCACATAAAGATTATCTTCCAGCTTAGAAGAATACATCTCTACACTATGTTTATAGATAAACACTTTATTTATGAAAAAAAAAATGTACATAATAACTTTTTTCCATTAAACACTTTACAAAAATTAAGTTCCTTTTTAGTAGGCACTGCATAAACATTTTCTAACAAATAAATAATTCTTGTAAAGTTAATCGAAGTCCTTCCACTACCTTCGCTGAGACGACATGTCCAGTTCTAACACGCATCGTCATTTTACTAGTCTTCAGGAATCAATTCGATTGAATGAAGAACAAAAGTGGTGATGGAACGAACACATGCGCAGCGGAAGAAAAACGAATCTAAAGTATTCTGATTAGGTTAATTACAAAGAATAACATGCAATTAAAAACAAATAAAAGGGGAAGAAGAAGTACAACCTTTGTAGTCCTAAAGCTTCTCCAAATTAGCTCCAATCTCCTCAAGAACAGTTCCCAACTATTTTCCAGCCTTAGAATGGGATGGTGGAATCCAGTGAGTGACTAATTTGGAGAGGAAAAGGTTAAGTATTTAAGAGAAAATTGTCATGAGATTATTCACATAATCTCATCAAATTCCACTATGGCCAAGAGTTCTAAACAATCATAATTCCTTTTAAAGACCATTACATGCAAAACATGTAACTTTGAATTTGATGAGAAGTTAACACTAAAAAATCCACTAACTCAAAGTGGGATTTAGTGGGGCGAGTGTCTTCAAATGAAGACAACACTTAGCAATGCAAAAGTTGGCATTTCCCACTCACAATTTATTGGATCTTTCCACTAACTTGGTCAATGGTCAAAGTTTGACTCTCAAAGTCCAAGTCAACAAATTTGACTTTTTGATCTTTAAAGTCAAAAGTCAACAATTTGACTTTCATTGCATTTTTTTACCTAGTCAACAATTTGACCTTTAACGCAATTTTGACCAATTTCATTTAATTCCAAAATTAATTCTAATAATCAATTTTAAAAATAAATTAATATTAAATAATTAATTAAAAAATTTAATTAATTTAATTTAATATTAAATCCAACGCTAATCCCAATTTATATGAATCCCTATTCATAATCTTGATATTTAAATCTTGTTTAAATATCTCATATTTTCTCTATCTTTATATTTAGTTCATAATTAGACATTGGGTTAAATATATCGTATATATTTAACGCTTTGCTCCAAAAATCGAATTTGAACACTTTAAATTCGTTCGTCACACTGTTCTAAGTTTAGTCCAATATGAGCTAGTAGGGGGACCTCATGGACCTACAAATCATGGGCTCCAACGATCCGTAATTAACTGGCTAAACTCTTTATCCTAATTGACCACCATTCGTTAACTACCAGGTCAATCCACTAAAACTCAGTAGTTACACTCCCCTCACTGTAGATATATTATGTCCACTCGATATAACCATGATTAGTAAGTTAACCCTTCATAGAGTGTTTGTAATAGCGGTTGGGTCAAAAGTGATTTTACCCCCGAGATTACATCTTGCTCCTTAAGTTTCACTGATCCTCTAATGAACAATTGGTTTGTGATCCAATCACAAAATCGAGTTGCTCTCGGTCCAATGAGAGGGTGGGCCTTTTATTCAAGACTCGGAGTCAACACTTAAGGGAACAACTTCTCTACTATCCCTAAAAGCGAGTAGGGACGAATTTCGTCTTACACCCTATGTCCCAAGCTATCTACCCAGTCTTACCCTTAAAATGAGAGGCTTACTGAGCCAGTGCTATTGAGCCAACCCTCACCCATGCAAATCTAAGGATAATCCCTAATAAACAGGAGTTCATAGTTAACTCAAGATTAAGGTCAAGTTACCTAGGTCATCGCTTTGAAACAGTCAGTCTTAAACAATAAGTAGCGTTATAAAGTAAGAGTGACTTATTTGTTGGTTCAATCTTATACAAACTTATTGCATAGGATGCCCCCACTACTCATGTCAATACATGAACGAATCAGGATCACTTCGTTTGTAGCACTTTACAACAAATTGTAACAATTACAGAGTGGGTCGTATCCAATAGTGTTACCATAATAAGATACACAACGTTATTCGTATACTATAGACCATTTTGGCTATTTACTGAACTTGATCCACTCTTATGTCTCCATATAAATTTCATGTATTCATATAATAGTCATGGATCTTTAATTTATTGGATTTAGACTTTACAAGTGCAATTCACATATTTAATAACAGTTTTATTAAATAAATGTCAATAACATATTTATTGATAATAGAATTTGTTTAACATTACAAACAGCGAGTTTTAGGACATACAACCCATCACGTGGTTAGTGACCCCTGAATCTATTATCCAGGTCAAATCATCATTCTCTACTACACAAGTTTCCAATACAAGTAAATCATATTTACCTTACTTGGTTTTCTTATTCTCTACCAAGTAGTTGGAACAATTCTTCTTCCAATGTCCCTGTTGGTTGCAATGGAAATATATTCCCTTTATAGCCTTGCATTCTTGCCCTTTTGGGCAGTAGTTAATGGGTTACCCTTCCCCTAGCCTTCCATCTTCTTCTTCCACTTTTTATTGCTGGAAGAAGAGGGTATAGATTTGGTTCCAGAGGTCGAACCTCTGTGGAACTTCTTTGAGGACGAGGTAACATTGACCTCACTCTTTTGTTCCTTGACTTTCGTCAAATATTGTTATGTCTGTAGCTCGTTGAGAAAAGTGGTCAATTTGTAGTCAATCATGTTCATGACAGCATTGCTATGGAATTGTAGGAAACATTAAGGTAAAGTTTCCAAAATGAAGCTAACCTGACTGGATTCATTAGTGTCAGTCTCATTTATCTCCGCCACATTAAAATTGACCATCATATTCAGAACATTTTCTCAAACAGAGGCCCCCTTTGGTATGTGGTCATTAAAGATGTGTTTGAGCGCATCGTGTCTGAGCTGAGTGGACAACTATTTAAACATTCCCCTCAGGGACTCCATGATTTCACGACAGTGAACATGGGCTCATGCTTCTTGGCCAAGACTTCAAATAGGCTTGCTAAGATGCACACTCAGGCCTTTTCATTTGTCCAGACCCGTTGCTCATATGCCTCCCGAACATTTCGGGTGGCATTTGCAAGTGGGACTTGAGGACACTTCTCAACCAAGACAAATCGTAGGTCATCAATGATTAAAACTGTATTGATTGTGTTTTTCCAGGTTGCGTAGTTATCGTCATTTAATTTTTCGGCAACAAGCATATTGAGTGTAGCATAAGTCATTTTAAATATTGTTGAAACATATAATTTATTTATATTAGTTAAACAAGCATGACCCAATTTGAAAAACCAATCAATTTTGCAAAATAATTTAATGCACCCTATGTGACATCTATTTTGCAACAATGCTTTATTGGGGCAAGGTATAAGCCGCAGTAGGGTGAACCGTTACTCCTTCACTGAATTGAGACTATCTCACCCATTAATTACACTAGAACAACTCTTGTTTTTATAATTATTAGTCATCATTGTTTGGTCCAAAAAATTATTAACTAGCTTAACATTTTTCTTGTAAGTGTAACCCCTAATTTTAGATTATAGAGTTTTGGCCCAATGGGCCAACCATAGGAAAAATTTGATTAGGGAAAAAACGAAAGTAATCCTATCCATTTTTTAAGTTCGAGTAAAATCTCATGAAAATGCTATCCATAGGGGGACACAAACAAAGGCGCCTCGAGGCCGAGCATGAAAGTTTTCTCCAAACTAATGAAAGAGATCGTGGGATGTGTCGACACACGTCCCACTTTCACTTACTACAAACATTTTTTCCATTCACCTTAATTTTGACCTATACAAACACTTCCCACAGGAGGCACAAGCAAAGGTGCCTCGAGGCCGAGTAAAGGCCTCACGGTGTGAACTTTTAGGGAGAAACGTGATAGAAAAAATGAAGTATCATATACCTCATTTTCCTCCCACTAATGTTTTACCTAAGGTTAATTAACATGGAAAAATATGGCTGGTTATTTTTACTAAGTGATTTTTACTTCGTCCAATGTAATATTTACCTTAGATAGTTAAAAAATATTGATTATTGTTAAATGCTTTAATAAACTTTAATCAATCATTTCATACTTGCAACAAATCTATCTAATTCACCTTCCAGGTCAGTTCCCAGGTAAGGGTGTTCCATTTTCATCAGCTTAAATACCCTAGCCTAGACAAAAACGACCTTAGACAAAGGTCCCTTATAGATACCGTTATTAAAATTTTAATCATTTAATATTAATCAATTTAATCCTATTAAACTGATTAAAAGATTAAACTTATTTTTAATCTTATTAAAATAAAGTGATCATAGGTTTATAGCGAATCACATTTTAAACTATTTAAAAATATATTTTTAACCTATGTGAGCATGCAATTCTTTATTATAGATTTTAATTTCTAATTTCATTTATTTATAACTATTATAAATAATAAATTAAATAAATTAAAACCTAAGATTGCATCTAAATGACATACTTTGGAAAAATTATAACATTTATAAATGACCTAAAGTAGTGTCTGTTGGGAATGGTGTCCTAAATCTCCTCGTAATCTCGTAGTTTGTAAACTCTGTATAAACATATTGTTGTTAATAAAATAAGTGTTATAATATTCTAGTATGCATGATTTAAATTACATAAAGCATGCTCATGCATCATATAATATAAAAGTTATAGTATATGTATACATGCATTATAGCATATCCATGCATCATTTATATTATAAATGTTATAATATAAGGGTGTATAGTTGTATGGAATGTATGCTATAGCATGGTTCATTACTTTATATATTAGTAATGAATGAACATTGCATGATGTATGACATTACTTTAGGTAATCTTATAAACGTTATAATTTTATAAAGTATGTCAATGCTTGCAATGTCGGTTTTAATTTGTTTCATTTACTTTATAAAAGTTATAAATAAATGAAATTAGAAATTAAAATCAATAACTGAGAGTTGCATGCAAATTTAGGTAAAATCATTTTTTAAAATATGATTGAGATAGACTTAAGTTCACAAATTTCTAATGAGATTAGAAATTAGATTAATCTTTTAAATCGGTTAAATAAGATTAAATTGATTTCAATAAAAGATTAAATTTATAGCAAATATATCTATAAGAACCTTTTGACTAAGGTGGGTTCTGGCTAGGCTGGGTATTTAAGCTGACGAAAAGGGAACAACCCTACTTGGGAACCTACCTGGAAAGGTGAATTAGATAGATTTGTTACAAGCATGTAATTGTTTATTAATATTTGTTAAAGTGGTTAATGAATGTTAGTCAAAATTGTTTAACTTTCCAAAGTAAAAGTTACTTTTTGGGCAAACTTAAACAATCACTTAGTAAAAATAATTAGCCGTATTTTTTCCTAAGTAAATTAAACCCTAGGTTGTTAAAATACTCAGTGGGAGGAAAAGACGTATATTATATGTCATTTTTCCACTCATGTTTCTCTCTTAATATTCACACCGTGAGACTCATGCTTGGCCTTAAGGTGCCCTAGGAGCGTCCCCCTTCGGATGGTGTTTGCATGGGTCAATATCAAGGTGAATAGAGAGAGCATTTATAGTAAATGGGAGAATGATGTGTATCAACATGTCCTATAGTCTCTTTCATTGGTTTGCACCATGAGACCTTCTTACATGTCTTTAAGGCGCCATGGGAGCGTCCTCCTTCGGATGGTTTGTGTAGTTGGTTAATATCAAGGAGAACTTTAGAAATGGATATGGTCGCTTTAGTTTTTGCCCCAATCGGTTTTTCCCTCCAGTTGGCTCATTGGGGCAGAACTCTAGAATCTAAAATGAAGGGTTACACTTACGGAAAATTATTAAGCAAGTTAATGATTTATTGACCAAATAAATGATGACTGATCATTATAGGAATAAGAGTTATTCTGGTGTAATGATTAGTTGAATGTGTCTCAATTCAGTGAAAGGAGAAATTGACTACCCTTCGGTGGCTTTTGTCCTAAATCATTAAAGTATCATCGTAAAATTAGATGTTTGATGGAGTTCATTTAGATTTTGCTAAACTGATTGGATTTTGTTTAAAGAGTTATGCTAAAATCTAATGTAGATCAATATGTTTTTTTTTTTCAGCAAAATGTCAAATAGTGATTTTCTGTTAGTTGCCTTTTCAAGTTTGACCCGTTTTAATTACATGGCGTGGAAAGAATCCATTAAAACTTTTTTCGTGGTAAACGACCTCAAAGTTATCATGAATGAGGATTGTCCTCAAGTCCAAACCCCTAATGTACCACGAAAGGTTCGTAATGCATACGAGGTGTGGATGAAGGCTAATTTGAGGGCTTGATTTCACATTTTGGCAAGCATACCTGATGCATTGGCCAAAAGGTTTGAGAACATGGTCATTACACATGAGATCATGAAATCAATGGAAGAATTGTTTGAACGAAAGTTCCCACTATTCAAGCAAAACGAGATTGATGACAATAAAACCAGTAGTGTCAATTCCCAAGATAATCTCCAGTCCACATTGAATGTCAAGGGACTAACAGAGAAAGCAATTGTTGCCAACTCTGATGAAGTTCATCGACGAGGATTATCCTCTGAGATTAAACTTGGAGTTTATGATATGGGTTCTGATACTGATCCCACTACTCTCCAGAAAAGGAAAAACTCCAAAGACAATAAATATGATTTATTTGTCTTGGAGACGTGCTTAGTAGAGAATGATGATTCCGCCTGGATAATTGATTTAGGGGCTATTAACCACGTGTGTTCTTCCCATCAAGGATTTAGTTCCTGGAAACAGTTGGAAGCTGGAGAGATGACTCTTAGAGTTGGTACTGGTGAGGTCATTTCAGTTGTTGCTGTAGGCAGATTTAATTATTTTTTGACAAGAAACGATAAATGTTATTAGACGTATATGTAGTTCCTCATATCAAGAGGAACCTAATTTTTGTTTCATGTCTGATTAAATAAAATTATTCCATTTCCTTCTCTGCGAATAAAGTGTTTATTTTTAAGAATGGAATGGAGTTACATTTTGGTTCAATGGAAAATAACTCATATGTACTAAGGCCATTAGTCGTAAAAGTTGTGCTCAATACTGAAATGTTCAAAACAGCAACAACTGTAAAAAGACCAAGAATTTCTCCTAAAGAAAATGCCCATCTTTGGCATCTAAAATTAGATCACATAAATCTCAATAGGATTGAGAAATTGGTTAAAAGTGGACTTCTAAATGGTTTGGAAGAAAACTCTTTACCAACATGTGATTCATGCCTTAAAGGTAAAATGACCAAACAACCTTTTACTGTAAAAGGTTATAGAGCCAAAGAAACCTTTCAACTTATACATTCTGACCTCTGTGGTCCAATGAATTTAAGAGCACGAGGTGGATATGAATATTTCATCTTTTTTATAGATGATTATTCTAGATTTGGAACCTAATACAACATAAGTCTAAAGCTCTTAAAAAGTTCAAGGAGTACAAGACTGAAGTTGAAAACTTGTTAGATAAGAAGATAAAAACACTATGATCTGATCATGGTGGAGAGTACATGGACTTAAGATTCCAGAACTATATGATAGAACATGGAATCACGTCCCAACTCTTAGCCCCAGGTACACCTCAGTAGAATGTGTATTAGAAAGGAGAAACAGAACCCTGTTAGACATGGTTCAATCTATGATGAGTTATGCTCATCTTTTAGACTCGTTTTAGGGATATGTAATAGAGACTTCAGTTTATAATTTGAACAATGTTTCCTCAAAGAGTGTTTCTAAAACACCTTTTGAGTTATGGAGAGGTCGTAAAGGTAGTTTATGCCACTTCAGGATTTAGGGATGTCTACCTCATGTGCTTATGACAAACCCCAGAAAGTTGGAATCTCGTTCAAAAGTATATCTATTTGTAGGTTACCCCAAGGAAATGAAAGGTAGATACTTCTATGATCTAAGTGATAATAAAGTATTTGTATCGACAAATGCTACCTTCTTGGAAGAAGACCACATGAGGGATCATAAACCACGAAGTAAACTTGTTTTAAATGAGATTTCTAATGAGACTGTTGAGACTTCAACAAGAGTTATTGAACAGGCTAATAGATCAACAAGGGTTGTTGATGTCAGTTCATCTAGTCATCCATCTCAATAGTTGAGATTGCCTCTACGTAGTGGAAGGGTTATGAACCCACCTGTACGCTATATGGGTTTAACAGAAGCCTAAAACATCATATCTGATGAAGGTGTTAAAGATCCATTGTCTTATAAGTAAGCAATGGAAGATGTTGACAAATTTGAATGGACTAAAGCCATGAATCAAGAAATGGAGTCCATGTACTTCAATTATGTCTGGGAACTTGTAGATCAACCTGATGGGGTAAAATCTATATATTGTAAATGGATTTACAAGAGGAAAAGAGGTGTAGATGGAAAGGTACAAACCTTTAAAGCTAGACTTGTGGTAAAGGGTTATACCAAGGTTGAGGGAGTGAACTATGAAGAAACTTTCTCACCTGTTGTCATGTTAAAGTCTATCAGGATTCTCTTGTCTATAACCACATATTATGACTATGAGATATGGAAAATGAACGTTAAGACTACCTTTTTTAATGGTAATCTTGAAGAGACCATCTACATGATTCAACCAGAAGGTTTCATTGAACAAGATCAAGAGCAAAATATTTACAACCTTAATCCATCCATTTATGGACTGGAAACAAACATCTCGATCTTGGAATATAATATTTGATACTACGATAAAATCTTATGGCTTTGATCGGAATGTTGATGAGCCTTGTGTTTACAAGAAAATCATCAACACCTCAGTAGCTTTCCTCGTGTTGTATGTGGATGATATCCTACTTATTGGGAATGATGTAGGTTTTCTAACTGATGTTGAGAAATGGCTAGCCGCCCAATTCCAACTGAAAGATTTGGAAGAGGCGTAAATTTTTCTAGGGATCCAAATTATAAAGGATCGTATGAACAAAAGGTTGGCCTTGTCTTAGGCATCGTATATTGACAAGATGCTTGTCAGATATTCGATGCACAATTTCAAGAAGAGTTTATTACCTTTCAGGCATGGAATTGTATTGTCGAAGGAATAGTGTCCTAAGACTCCTCAAGAGGTTGAGGAAATGAGATGGATTCCCTATGCATCGGCTATTGGTAGCCTTATGTATGCAATGTTATATACTAGACCTGACATTTGCTATGCAGTAGGGATTGTCAGTCGATATCAGTCCAATCTAGGATTAGATCACTAGACAGCGGTCAAAACGATCGTCAAGTATCTTCAAAGAACAAGGGATTATATGCTCATGTTTGGAGATAAGGATTTGATCCTTACAAGATACACAAACTTTGACTTTCAGACTGATCAAGATTATTGAAAATCCACATTAGGGTCATTGTTCATTTTGAATGGAGGAACTATAGTATGACGAAGCATCAAGCAAGGATGCATCGTGGACTCCACGCTGAAAGTCGAATACATAGTTGCTTGTGAAGCTGCTAAAAAGGTTGTTTAGCTTAAGAAGATCATTATTGATTTGGAAGCTATTCCAAATATGTCTTTGCTCATCACACTTTATTGAGATAACAGTGGTATTGTGGCAAATTTTAAGGAACCTAGAAGTCATCGAAGAGGCAAGCACATAAAATGAAAATATCATTTGATTCGGGAGATTATGCATCACGGTGAAGTAATTGTCACGAAGATCGCGTCGGAGCACAATGTTGTTGATCCGTTTACAAAGGCTCTCACAGCTAAAGTGTTTGAGGGCCATCTAGAAAGTTTGGGTCTACGGGATATGCGGAAAATTGGCTAAGGCAAGTGGGAGATGTTACTAGGGTATAATGTATGCCTTAGTTTATTGTATTTTGTTAGTTTATTGTATTTTGTACTTTATTTGTATTGTACATTAGTCTCCCTAAGCTTTAGAACAAGTGGGAGATTATTGGGAATGGTGTCCTAAATCTCCTTGTAATCTTGTAGTTTGTAAACTCTATATAAACATAATGTTGTTAATAAAATAAATGTTATTTTATAAGCATATACTCAATCCAATAAACTAAGATTTGGGGTTATTTCATATAATTTAAACAGGTATGTAGAGACATACAAGTGGATCTTATTTAAACAATAACCTAAATGGTCAGTAGTTGATAAATAAGGTTGGGTACCTTATCCTGGTGACACTATGGATACGACCCACTTTGTAGGTGTTACAAGTGTTGTAAAATGCTACAAATTATCTGATCTTGATCATTCATGTGGAGACATGTGAGCGAGGGGTATCCTATACAAAGAGTTTGTATAAGACCGAACCACGAAATGATTAGTCTCTCTATATAACACCGTTAATAATAGAGACTTACATTTCACTAGGATTATCATAGGTGACATGACCTAAATCCTGAGTGAGTTGTGAACTCTTGCTCATGAAGGCGGTCCTTTGATTTGTATGGGTGAGAGTGGCCATATTGCAAATTCAACAAGCCTACCATTTTGGAGATTCGTTTGACTTGGGAGCTAGGAACTCAGCTACACAAGACGGAATTCACTCCTTCCTCGATGCAGATGTAAGTAGATAAATTCCTCCCTTAAGGGCTGATTTCAAGTCTTAAACATAGTGGCCACACCCTTTCCTGGCCCGAGAGGACTTGGTCAAATTGGGACTATCACTTATTGTTCATTAGAGGAATCAATGGTACTTAAGGAGTTAGATGTAACTCCATGGGAAAACGGTATTTTGGCCCAACTGTACTTACGAGCAAGTTGTAAAGTTCATCGCACTGTCGATAAGTTATATCCAATTGACACAGAAATTTATCTGTAGTACGAAGAGTGCAGCTGCCGATCTTTAGTGGAGTGACCGGCAGTTAACGAATGTTGGGTAATTTAAATAAGGGTTGTATTTAAATATATAAAAATAAACCAAAATATTTACAAAATATAGCAAAATTTTAGAACGATCAATGATAGACACTAATAGACTTCAATCAATGTCTATCAGTGATATTGATAGACACTGATAGAAGTATATTAGCGTCTATCATTGATCGTTCTAAGATTTTGCTATATCTTGTAAATATTTTCAATAATTTTACCGTTTAAAATAATTTCCCTTTAACTAAAGGGTTTAATTATTTATCCGAGTACCATTGGAGCTTCAATCTACAGGTCCATAAGATCCCCACTGTAGCTCAAAGGGATTTGATATTTGGATTAATTTGAAGTGTTTAAATTAATTGAGGGAATTAATTATATATGATATAATTAATTATAATGTATTCGATACATTATGAGATGAATTTAAATATGATTCCAATACCAATTACATGAATGAGATTCATTTAATTAAATATAAATATAATTTATGTTGAGAGGAATAAAATATTTAGGTATGATCCAAATATCATGTATATGAATGAGATTCATATAAGTGGATTTAATATAAATGTGATTTATATTAAATACCATGTATAGTTAAGAGAGAATAAAAACTATAGTTTATGTTGTATTTGATGCAATATAAAACTATAGGATATACGTTATATTTGATATAACATATAGTGTGTATATATAATAAAGTAGTTATTATATATTCTATTTTATTAATTTATTTGAAATTAATAAAAGGGAAGGAGTTATAACTCTCTCCTATTATTCTCTCAATAACTAACTTGTGATAAAAGAAGTTGAGAGGTCATCTTCTTCCATCGATTCACAATTATAGAGAAAAGTTCTCTGAGAAATCTTCCCTCTCATCCTCTCCATCTCCTTCCTTCTTCCTAGGACTCAAGCAAAGCCCACAACTCCTGCTTGAGTCTTTGAATCCCAAAAAAGAATACAGAGGGTTCTCGACTGGTAGTGTCCGTGCGTGAAGAAAGAGATCCATGAAGAAGGTGTTTTTTCGTGACTAGTACGAGGGATTACTTAAAGAAAGGTTCTTCAAATGTGAGGTTTCTTGAAACCCATTTTCTTAGTAAAAGCATGTTGTAATTTAATGTTGAATGCATATCTCTTGTATGTTTACTGTATATTTTGTATTCAATAATTAATGGAATTTGGACGATCCGCTTCCGCTCAAGGATCTCCTCATGTCGAGATCCCTTTAATGTCATGCTTCATACAATCTAATTTTCATTACTTAACATGTATAATATTTATATACTAAGTAATGAAAATAATTAACAACATTCAACCATACATACGAACTATATATTATAACCATTATAATACAAATGATGCATAGTATTGTTATTAATACATGCAAACATATATTATAACTCTTATATTATATGATGCATCAACATGCTTTTAATTAAATCATGCAACTATATTATAAAATTTGTAATAATCATGATACATGAATTATGCATAACCTATGGTGAAATTTTCTCTATATGACATACATTATGACATATATTAAAAAAAATCATACATCCAATGCATAACTTACCAATAATTTGAATCGGGATTAGACTCCTCAAAATTGATTAAATTAATATAATAATTATATTAATTTAATTAATTAAAAAAATAAATAGAAAAAACAAAGAAAAACATTGTTGGACCGTTGAAGAAGTAAATCGTTGGACTGCGAACTACCCACCAAAAACTTGATCTGCTTTGCGTTACTATGTTTGGAGCGTCGCGGTGCTACGAAAACTTTTTCCGTCGCGTCATGTTGAAGCGTCGTCGTGCCACTGTATAGAACAACTTCTGTACAGTGCGATTTTGCATTGGTCTTCTCTGTTTTGGCCGCGTCACTTCCAAATCTTTGCCAGAACAACCATGAACAACCTAGACAATTAAAATTACAGCCTTGATTGCATTTTAGACCCAAAACAACTGCCCTTACAAACCAAATTAATAACAATAAGCAATAAATCTAAAGGCCGATCCCAAAACATCCAAAATTACAAAAACATACATTCACATTCGTCAATGCAGTATAGAAAAATCCCACTATTAACTCTGAATTTTATTTCGAAAATAAAAAAATTAGGATACACAAAACGTCCACTCTGATACCAATTGAAGGTTTGTGAAAACCCAAGCAAAAGCGGAATCATATCTCAATTTAATTGTTTTACAAAAACGTAAAAATTCAGAGAAAAAATATTATGCACAAAATTTACAGCATGCTCAAAAAATGGAAATAGGGCTTAGAAAATACTAACCCTTGTAGTCTCAAAGATCTTCTTGACAAAATCCTCTCTTGTCACGAACGCACGAACAACCAAAATGGACACCACCAAATGGATTCCTTGGTATTCTCTTTAGGGTGAGAATTCAGAGGAGTTGTGGGCTTTGTTATATATTTTGAGAGAGGGAAAGAAAGGTTTTGAGAGGGGATAGAAAACGCAGAGGAAGAAGATTCTTGAGAAGTCAAAGATCTTCTATGTAATAACGATGATGAAGCAGTTTTGCACCCCAAATGCCTTTTCCGCGATTGAAGAGAGAAAATTAAGGGGGAAAGTTATTTTCATAACTCCTTCCTTTAATTTAATTCAAAAAAAAAATTAAAAAACTATTTTTTAATTTAATTAAATAATATATATAATTATATGATAACTAACTTACTATATAATATATNAAAAAAAAAATTAAAAAACTATTTTTTAATTTAATTAAATAATATATATAATTATATGATAACTAACTTACTATATAATATATATTAAACTATATGTTATATCTAATATAACATATATAACCTATAGTTTATATTATATCAAATATAATATAACATATAGTTTAAAAATTCTCTCATTAAACTTATAGTATTTAAGATGAATATTATTCATATATTATTATTTGAATCATATTCAAATATTTATTTTTTCTCAAATAAAACTTTATATTATAATCTATCAAATACATTATATTAATTATATCAAATATAATTAATTTAAACAATTCAAATTAACCCAAAATTAATTTGAACTCAATAATCCCAATTAACTATCGAGTGGACCTTATGGACTTATATATTAAAAATCCAATGGTACTTGGATAATTAATTAAACTCTTTAATTAAATTACCCAACTTTCATTTATTGCAAGTCACTCCATTAAAGACCGACAGCTGCACTCTTCGCACTGCATATATATATCTATATCCATTGGACATAACCAATCAACGGTGTGTTGACCCTTCACAAATTGCTCGTAAGTACAAGTGGACCAAAATTTATATTTTGCCCATGTAGTTGCTTCTAATTCTTTAAGTACCATTGATCCCTATAATGAACAATAAGTCACAGTCCAACTATGACCAAACCCCTCTCGGGCCTGGAGAGGGTGTGACTTCATATTGTTCAAGCCCCGAAATCAGCCCTTAAATGAGCAATTTCTCTACTTTCTCTAACTATAAAGAATGAGTAAATTCCTTCTTGTGTAGCTACGTTTTCAACTCCTCAATCAGATGAATCCCCAAAATGGTAGGCATATTGAGTCGGGGACACTAGCCACTCTCATCCATACAGATCAAAGGACCAACTTCATAGGTAGAAGTTCACAACTCATTCAGGATTCAGGTCAAGTCACCTATGGTCATCTTGGTGAAATGTGAGTCTCTTCTATCGACGGTGTTAATAGTAAGACTATTCATTTCGTGGTCCGATCTTATACAAACTTTTTGTATAGAACACACCCGTTCTCATGTCTCCACGTGAATGATTAGAATTAAATCATTTTCAGTACTTTACAACCATTGTACCATCTACAAAGCGGCTCGTATTTGTAATATCATCAAGATAAGGTACCCAGCCTTATCCATATACACAGACTATTTAGGTTATCTTTTAAACATGATCCACCTATATGTCTCCATATACATAAGTTACAAAAAATAACCTTGGATCTTAGTTTATTGATTTTGTGGGTTAATGCTATTAAATGCCAAATAAAATGTCTATGATTTTATTAGATAAATAAATTGTTTATACATTACAATTACAAACTATAGGACCCACGAGATTTAGAGCAAGTTGATAAACTGCTCCCTTAATAATTGATTTTGGGTCTTGCAAATGAGGCCCCACCCTCTCATTGGCTCGAGAGGGGCTAATTTTGTTGGGATCGGTATCATAATTCTTCCGGAGTCTCGTAGTTTGTAAACTTTATACACATTGTTATGAATAAAATAAGAGTTATTTTATTTGCATTTACTCTTATCCAATAAACAAAGATCCATAGTTATTATATGTAAACTTAAGCATATATATGAGATATACAAGTGGATCATGCCTTAAGTAATGACCTAAAAGGTCTGTAGTATATGGATTAAGGATACCTTATCCTGGTGACACTACGGATACGACCCGCTTTGTAGAGATTTACAAGTGTTGTGAACTACTACAGATGATCTGATCATGGCCATTCATATGGAGACATGCGCGGGGGGGGGGGGGGGGGGGGGGGGGGGGGGGGGGGGGGGGGGGGGGGGGGGGGGGGGGGGGGGGGGTGGGGGTCCCCATACAAAGAGTTTGTATAAGACTGGACCATAATATGATTCGTCTATTTATATAATATCATTGAGACTTGAGACTTACATCTCACTTTAACGACCATAGGAGACATGACCTTAATCCTGAGTGTTTTGGAAACTCTGCTTATGAGGGCGGTCCTTTGATTAGTATGGGTGAGAGTGGCCAGATAGACAACTCAACAAGCCTACCCTTTTGGGGATTTGTCTGATTGGGGAGCTAGGAACTCAGTTACAGCAGACGGAATTCACTTCTTCCCCGAAGCAGGGTTAAGTAGATAGATTGCTCCTTTAAAAGCTGATTCCGGGTCTTGAACATAGTGGCCACAACCTCCCTTTAGAAGAGAGAACCCAGTCATAGTAGGACTATGATTTATTGTTCATTAGAGGAATCAGTGGTACTTAAGGAGTTAGATGTAACTACAAGGGCAAAATGGAAAATTGGCCCAGCTGTATTTACGAGCGATTTATGAAGGGTTATCGATTGTTGATTGGTTGATATGGACACAAAAATATATCTGTAGTGAGGAGAGTGCAGAAGTCGGTCTTTAGTGGAGTGTCCGATAGTTAACGGATGGTGGATCCGTGACCAAAGAGTTTAGTCAGCTATTCACGTACTGTTGGAGCTTCAAGCTACATGTCCATAAGGTCCCCTTGGTAGCTCAATGGATTCAAGTTGAGAATCAGTTCTTAGTTTGAAGTGTTCAAATTGACAAAAGAAAATTCAATTATATATGATATAATTGGTGTGATGTATGAGATACATCAAGTGGAGGATTAATGTAAATATGATTTACATTAAGTACCATAAAATAGAAAAAGAACTATGGTTTGTATGTTTCATGAGATGAAATATTAAAATTATAGGTTATAAATATAATATGGTAAGTTGGTTATCATATTTATTTATAATAAATTAAGGATAATTTCAATTGGTAGCATTTTTTAGCCAAGTGTATAATATCATTTTTAAAAAATGCAAATATAGACAAGTCTATCGGCGATAGACTTTTATATAGACTCCCAAGTCTATCAGCGATAGACTTCTATCGTTGATAGACTTTTACCACTGATATAGTCTATCACTAATAGATGTTGGATCGATATGGCAACCCTAGAGGGGGTGAATAGGGTTTAATTAAACTTTTTTTTTCTAAATTAACCCAATTAAACTAATTAATACACTTTTTATAAATAATAAGAAAATTTCAATTTATGCAACAAATAAGATGACAAAAAGTGTGATAATTTAATTCTATCAAATTTTAGCAAATAAATAAGAACAAACTAAAATGTACAATAAATTGCTTAAATCAATTGCAAAAATAAAAAGGAAAGAGTTAGAGAAGAAGACACTGTAATTTTTATAGTGGTTCAGTCAACCTCGACCTACTCCACTCCTATCACTTCTTTTGAGAGGTGGATTAA